>NW_028282803.1:0-25331 GCF_059751285.1 Brachycentrus maculatus
TTACATCAGTTCGAGTTCTCTCATGCTCTTGATCAATCTTTCATTTTAGAGTTTGTAGAGCTCGGCCTCTTCTTCGATGGACTGCCGATTGAAGACTGTCTCGTACTGCAGCTTATCCATCAGCTTATCGATTTCGAGTTTCTCAGCGGTCATTTCATTGTACTTTTCAGTGAAAATGTTGATTAAGAATAGTACGATTGACGCCTCGTCTTCAATTGCGTCCATATCCTGGTCCGAAACCTAAAATTATAAAATTTTAATTAATTTCTTCACTTTCTTTTTTAATTTCTTCATGTGTTTGGTCTTTTTGGAAAAGAGGGCCTCTTCAAGGCTCCGAATCTTTTTGTCTGTTTCACTAATCTACTTGCTAATGTTTTCGGGCAGAATATTCATGCCTCCGTAACTTTCCAATTTCTCAATTAAGAAACGCACTTTGATGAGTGATTCGTCGCTTTTGGCTTTGTACAGTTTGTTCTACTCGGTTAATCGGTTGATGATTTCTTGGTACTACTTCTACCTTACGAAACTCTCGCCCGCGACCCCCATGATCGAATTAGACATAACTTTAGACTATTTTTGAGAATTGACAGAGGGAAAGTTGAATTGAGTCTCGGGAGGCACCGATATAGGGGAGTTTTTGGTGACTGCCATCGATTTTTTAGCATTGTTTATTGTTATCTTCTTGATAGCCGGCGACAGCATTTAGATTATGTTATAATACTGCTATGAGGGCCTAAGGCTGCAGATAATATTTAACTACGCATGCCATTTTGATTCATATATGCTCATGTAAATTAATATAGAGAGGCTTGTCAATTTATTCACACTGCCTTTAATGGTTGAAGAAATTTGATCAATTTGACAAAATCTGACTATCCTGGATCGCATCCAATACTTACTTTCAGTATAACGTTGCCTAACTTCAGGCAGGACGCTGCATTTACCTGATTTCTTCAATTCGATCAAAGTTTATGCAACAGAGGTCTAATTATGATATTTATTATTGTTATATCTGTAAAAATAAATATATACACATGGAATATATACATATCCACTATATTGATATCTATTATAATCAA
The DNA here is from genome assembly GCF_059751285.1 of Brachycentrus maculatus. Lineage (NCBI taxonomy): Eukaryota > Metazoa > Arthropoda > Insecta > Trichoptera > Brachycentridae > Brachycentrus > Brachycentrus maculatus. The sequence continues at coordinate 1,080 of NW_028282803.1, forward strand.
AATAATTATCCTTATTATTTATATTTTCCTTAGAAGCTAATGAAATAATTTGATTTTTATTTGGTTTATTCTGAGTCATTTAAATATTTTGGTTAAATGGAATAAGATTAAAACTATAAATTCCTTGCCTTTATGCCAGATTGGGGGCTCTTACAATGTCGATCCCCTCATGCCTTTATTTATTCGTATGTCTTTAATTTGTTTGGTTATCTTTTAGTGATTCAATTCTTTTCAATTATTAATAAAAACCCTAATCAGCCACAAAATGTATAGGTATTAATAGTGTGGAAGCTATTGGCAATGCAAGAAATGGAATGTGCTGGCTCATGACATGCATTTAATTTTATTATTTTATAAAAGATGCTGCGGGAGTCGCTGTTCGAGATTAGAATATTAAAATAAAGCTGAGTAGGTGGCTCACAAAAGACATTAGAAGAAGCTGATTCGAAAAAGGCAATAGTATTTAAATCTATCAAGTTTTGGTCGGTTCCTAGCCGAAAGTTCATAGGTTATTCAATAAAATTTCCTAATTATCACGTCGGAGCTTTTCGAAGAGGTTAAATTTTGAATTATTTTATAGAGAAACCTCAAAAAATTCATATCCAAGATGCCAGAGGGTCATATATTCAAAAATAACTTCGATTCTGTAAAACATTGTGCGAATCCAGTGAGATTGAATACTATAAATTCGATGAATAAGACTATTATTCACAATAAATACAGATCCTCAAAACTATGAAGACTGCCTCAATTGCAATACTATTCGTTATTCTTGCTCTCTCGATCAATTCCTTGCAAATTCAGTCTGGGTCCTATGTGGCGAAAGTATTTGGAACATCTGCCTCTTTTCAAATATTTGCCGCAGGAGGGAGTGGCCGTTATTCGTACAGCATCTCCAATCTTCCCCCAGGATGGAAGACTTAAAAGAATATATTGACTGTTCCTCACATTACCTCCATTCAGGGCGACACCTTTAGTATGAGTGTTTCAATTAAAGATCAGAATACTGGTTAAATTACAAACGTTAATGCTATTTTAACAATCAGTGGTGTTCGAGTTAAAGTTTTAGATGGTCGCGCAGTTAATGGTACCTTCGGTTTTTCAAATTCCGCTTTCGGGTCTCTCGACTCGAGATTTGGATCCACACCCGGATCCACATCAGCGTCCACATCAGCGTCTACATCAGTGTCCACATCAGCGTCCTCATCAGCGTTCACATCGGGGTCCATATCGGGGTCCACAACAGGGTCCACAACAGGGTCCACAACAGGGTCCACAACAGGGTCTATCATCACATCTCGCTCAGTAACGTCTCTGTACTAATCATATGAAGGATTGTCGAGTGGATCTGCGCCTCCAGCATCCAACTCTCGGACAGCCCATAGCCCAGCTGGAAATCCTACAAGTTTCAACGCTGCCCCTTCTCTGATCGCTACAACCCAGGTTTCCTACAACGCTCAAAGAGATTCAAATCAAAGAACAGTCGACGATATTAAAAGAATCGCGATCTTTAACAGGCAAATCAATTCTAATAAAGCTGTTGCAAACCTTATTTCAATTGTGCAAAAACTCACTGCCAACGTTAATGCTGCTTCCAATGACATTATCGTCTTATCGCTTCTCGAGTCAAAGGCCGAAGCAAACTACCAAATGTGCACTGATGAGACATATAATTATGCCAACCTCAAAGCCAAAGTTGAAAATGCGATTGCTGATCGATAGACTCAAATCGTCAACATTAACAGCCAAGTTAAAGATGCGGAGGTTGCCTTGAAAGGCCTGCAAATCGGACTCGACAAACTCATTGTTCAAAGAAATGATATCGAAAGCAAACGATCTCCAAATGCCGCTAAGCTCGCAGCTCTCGAAGATGAGCTGAGCCAGTGCCTTGTGAAAAAGAATAAATTGACTGATGATCTGGCAAGCTTACGGTCCCAAATCGCTGGGGTGCAGGCGGAAATCCTAACTTCTAAAGATAGCGCGATTAATGCACCTGAGACTATCAGACAAATAGACAGACAGACTTCCATTGTCAACCAGCAGATTTCAGACTTAGAAAGGGAGTTAGCTTTAGCCAAAACCCAAAAGGCCAAGCTTGCCTCCGATAAAGCTGCTGCTCAAAGTCTCATTGACAACGTCAATGCAGAAGTCGTGAAGTTGACTAAAGTCTTAAGTGGCCTCCTGGTTCAAGTCCCAAACATTGAAAGCAGAATTCAGGAAGTTCAAACTCAATGCGAACAAATCAATGTGTCCTTAAATGTGTTCAGAGTCGAATTGGGGCGCATTTAAACCAATTTCCGGGCCCTTCTGACTCAGCTCGAGGCGCAGGAAGCACTTGTCAAAAGTAAAAATGATGACATTGGCGCTTTAAAAGGCAATATCGTAAAATCCCCCGAAGAGCTTAAGCTTCTGCGAGCGGAATGGTTTCGGCTTGAAAATGCCCTCAGCAGACAATACTACATCTGCGACGCCATGGCCAACGACGTCAAAATTGCGAGACAAAATGTCGAGGCTATGACAAAGAGGCTGAATACGGATACCCAATCTCTGAGGACTGCTAACTTCAACCTAGAATCGGCCAGAGTGAAAAGGGGTTGGCTGATGTTGCAGTTGAAGAACTCATTTCAGTTTACACTTCCTCTCTTCCATTTTCAGTTATCCCCAATGTCAGCGGTGTGAACATCGGTACCTCTGTTGGAAACACTTCATTTGGCTCAGCTGCTGGCAAGCAAGTTCTTATTGGGAACCTGAACACGTACTTATCAAGCGCCTACAGAACTGGAGTCGACCCCGCGAGGCCCTCGACAGTCACTACTCTCTATCCATTGAGCGTCGAAACTTTGAATACTGTTATTGGGCCAGGCGCGAGCAGCCTCAGCCAGCATACCTGCTCAGGATCCGGGGTGAACTCAGTGACTGGCTCAGGCGAAGTGCTCTCAGTTCAGCCAGGATCAATCAGCCTTCGAACCGACTCCGGGAACATGAGACTAAACGTTGCAGGCTGCTCTAACTTAGAATCGGTTTACCAAGGACAGTCCTTATCCGCCGGAGATCAAGTGTACTACAAAGGAACCCAAGGCCCTTCGCCCACTCAGTTAAATTTGTCATCATTGACATCCGTATGATTTATACAGCAAACGCTATTATCCTAAATGAATGTATTGCTATCTCTAAGAACTTATGCCATTGCAACTAAACTGCACTCATATTGCAATGCGATCATTTATGTCTGTCAAACAAAGCAACTTCGCTCTGTTAATGTAATCAGCGATAGAAGTTCGGCATGCAATTTGTTGTTATTTCATCACAGAAGTATCAAGGCATATTAATTACTTTCTGCCAACAGCTGTAAACAGTTATAAATTGTATTAAACTGACTTATGCGCTTTTTATAAAGTCGTTATGTTATGTGTACATTATTTTTTCTTATGGCTGATATTTGCGACAATCGCAAAATATTCATCTATTATATGATAATGAAATTTTAAACAAGCTTCGCCGAAGGCGACTGATAGCTATAATTTATATAAATTGCACTCGTACTTCTTTACTATTGTGTTTCTTATTTTATTCCTTTCTATCTTTATTGGCAATTATCCTCGAAGAAACAAAGCTTGAGTCAAAAAAGTAAGAGTAAAAGTATTTTTCGTTATTTCGGTTACAATTTAGATTTAATTGAATATTTTAGCAAATTAGGCAAAAAAGCCCTTTATTTAGTTGGCACCAATATAAGGCCGATAAAGTGAAGCAGAAAGAATCAAGAATAACAAAATCAGAGTCATTCAAAGATTTTCGATAAAAAAAAAGTTTTCTTAGCCAAAATTGCGCCAGGAAGCTAAAGATTAATTTTTTGAACTTTTCAGATCCAACTAGGTGAGGATTGAAGACTCATATATTGAAAATGTAAAATATTTTCTATGAATATTATTGAGTTCACTGAATTTTTCAGAAATTTTTGAGTAATAAAAAAGTGAGAGATCGAGGTGTTATTTTCTAAAATAAGCTTTCAGCCCAACAATAAATAAGTATAATTACAAATTATACAACTTTTAGCATCAATTACATTAGGCAGTTCTCAAGAATGGTGACAAAATTTGATTCTGCCTTTAGTCTTGTTTTACTTTTTTTAAACATTTCTTTCTTTTTTGCTAATTCGATAATTTTCGTTTCTTTTCTGCCCATTTACAAGCATTCATTTCCTTTATGCTCATTACTAACTTTTATTTTTCTTCCATTCTTCCATTCTTTCGACTTTCACCATCCCTTCTTTCCACTTTCCACTTGAAGAGTTTCATTGCTTATCTTTCAACAATAAAATATTCCTTTAATACTTTGCAATAATGCTCCAATATTAAAACCTAACGTATTCTGATCTGAAATAAAATAAAATTTCATCCCATTATCGCAATCTTTCAGCCCACAAAACAACAATTTTCGGATTTTTGATTTGAAGAAAAAAATAATTTTTTCAAGACCAATCTTTACCTGATGATCGTGAAAATAGTTCCAGCTAAGGCGCCTTTGCTTAATTCGGTTTAATATTTAATCGAATCTCAATTATAATAAAAATTAAATAAAGTTTTTAAGTCTTATATTTGTGTTTACAAATGCTCAAATGTTGTTGACTTCGAAAATTCATGCTTTAATATACAATTTTCTGACCTACAAAAATAAATCTTTTAATTCAGTCTCAGAATTGCCATCTCGCAAACAAAAGATCATCGGATGCGGGTATGATATTTTATATAAGGTTAATACACATATATACATTCGATTAGTGAGATTTCGCCTGAATATTTGTGCTCTTATGCTTCTTTCGAAACTAACTAAGCAGTTCATCATGCATCTAACCTTACTTCTGATCCTCGCAGGTATTGCAGCCAAGTTATTCACATAGTTCTCTGAAATAAACCTCATTCAAATGTATATTGCATGCAACCAATCCTCACTATCATTGGCATTGCTATTGAGGGGTTGTTCCCATATATCAGCCATACTGTTTCTGCTCGGCTTCGGGAATTATTGGCTGGTGAAGCGCAGATTCGACTCTTCAGGATTTGAAGTAAATAAACGTGCATTTTTGTACATTATTTGCATGGTATTAGCTTTCGGGTACAGTTATTATGAACTTGCAAAGTAACTATATTGTGATACTGAGAATCCAGACGTCTGTCCATCTCCTGTACCGAACATTTATGGGTGGCAATCTCGAACAGCTTTCGGATCAAGCCCACCATAAATAAGGAGCGGCTAAATGGGTGGGCTGGGAATTCCTACAAGCCGAAAACTACCAGCAGCAGGTAAGAAGCAGAATCTAGAAGATTCTTATCGGTGGACATGCAGCACTTGAAGGGGAATTAGGCAGATCATTCTTCGATGTGACTAACTCTATCTACAACATGAAAAGCTGGATCGCAAACCACATACTGCTGGCTGATCTCACCTAGCTTGCATATCGCGCATTTGGCTGGGTTGCATGTTGGCTGATCTGCATAAAATTGGTGGCGTTGCACTTTGCAGCAGGTTCGTGGAAGAAGTTGCTCTACGCAATGTTCTACAATACTTGCCTGTGCATCTGTGCTGTATTCTATATGTTGCTGCTGGTCATGCACTCTATTAACCTATAGAACAGGCACTAGCTCTGCCTATCCAAGCCGAACAGTGGCAAGATTAACATAATCATCAATAGGGAGTCCGCTGAACATGTATGCATGCAATAAGTCATAGATAAAGGAAGCTTTGAATGAACTCATCGACTACTATGGTGTGTATGGTCGAATTTGCGAAATAATGACCCCATTTTATACTCACTCTCTCGAAATACATGCACGAATGTAAAGTTAAGTCTTTGGGGTAGTTGCATTTGGCTGTTTACTCCTACTCGGCTGCCTCTTGTATCATGACCATGGTGGACCTCAGTAGGCCGATGAAAAAATTAGCAAATGGAAAACAGTAAAGGGAATGAATGAGTATGTAAGGGTGAGAGATACTCAAATATAGGAAGAATGACTTCATGATGATGATAATTTGATTATATGTCATCTAAAGTGCTATACCTATAATTATTTTAATCATTTTCGATAAATCAATCATCAAGCTGGCATAATAGTGCTGTCCCCCTCAAAGTCCAGAACTATGGGGGGTTTTTCGAAGGGAGATCCACAGGCAAGATGAAATTGGTACTTTGTCCGGTTGTCGAAAGTACACCTGCTCGATTCGATGTCTTGTAGCACGGGCAGCGATAGTTTTCGGGCTTCTTTACATAGTTCTCGAAGGGCAGAAAGTGAATGACAGGCATCGGGAAGTACAGCTTACCCAAGACTTGGTCCACCAGCGTTTCTTGAGCTGAATCCCAACGTGCGCCATCAAGATACAGGCCATTAATGTACACTCCATTCTAACATATTATAAATTTTTACTTAAGGGGGGTTGGCAACCTTCTACTTTTACAACTGCAGCACTCTGAACTTGAAGCTGAGTGTATCTATCGGAATCTTGTACAGACGAGAGTGAGCCTGCAGAGCGCCAGTTAGAAAGCCTTGCGGGAAGTACAAGCCACTCATCCAGAAACAGTTGGGTAGTTTATTCATGAGCCACTACCTTAAAAACTGCACTCTTTCCAAGAGATCTTTGAACCAAGATGCGAGAGGCTTGAGGGAAGCATAAGAGACTTTTTTCCAAATGCCTGGCAAAGTATTGTTCTGGAAGGACAGATACATTTAATCAAGATCTTGAGACATGATAGCTAAGCCTTGGATTGCTTTGATAAGATCTTGCAAAGATCTCTTCACTTTCGTGAGCAAATTATTAAATTTGGCGATTTCCTGTAAGAGCACGATCGACAAGGAGTGCATGTACCCAACTTCGTTTGTCGCAAATAGCTATTGGTTGCCCTAGTTCTACAGAAGCAAGTCTGGCACTTGTGACAAAAATATTTCGGCCATTTCTGTCACAATCTCATCAGGACTTTTTCCACTTGCTCCAGAAGAGACTCTAGGCTGAATCGAAAGCACTGTCTCCATGATCTTTGTCGATTCTTGGTTTTGATAAGTAATATTAGCGTTCTCGTGCATCCCGAATACCTCGGGGTCTTCAAAATTGGGTAAGCTTTGAATGTACTCTAAGTAAGTCTTATTACTGCCCAAAATTGGGACGAAGTATATTTTCGATGAGGACAGTTCATACTTTTCTTTATCCAATACAGTTTGATTGTAGTACTTTTTTAGAATGGACAAAAGGCAGACTCGATCCCAATCATCGGTCACTCGGCCCCCATAGTTTATATGTCCAGTCATATAAAGCATTGCATCCCACGGAACACGATCCTCAGCTCCAACTGAATTCAAAAACATGCTCAGAGTCGCGAACGAAATAGAGAGGTCAGAGTCATTGAATTCATAGCGAATATTGAATCCCAGAGGGCCAAATTTACGGCGCTACTGAATGACAGCATGGAAAAACACTAACGAAAACACTAACTTATGCCAATCCGATTGCTTGTGCTCGACTTGCCCGAAAAATTCATCGTTGAGATCAGTGAAACATTTTTTTAAGTTCGCTTTCAAACCTCGAGGAGGCTCCAGAGTGAGCTTGCTGCCATTTTGTAGGACTGGAACGGGGAAGTAGTCTGCAGGCATTGAAGTGAGAATAAGCCGGAATTGGTCACTACCTTGATACTCCTCTGAAAATCCTAAGACAATTTTTTCAAGGCTGGGCATCCAGGATTTGGCTAAATGGCAATTGGTTAGAAGCACCCACCCTCCTTCTCCTTTCGCTCGATTGATAGCTTTTTCTGCTTTTTTCCCTTGTCCCTGCCCGAGACTGATAACGGAGAGCTGCTTTCCTTTGTCTTGAGCATACTTAATCATCGAGGAGGTGGGGTCTGCTCCGACTGATAAAATAAATATCAAGGGAGTTTTGAAGTTTAAAGTTTTGAATATTTCATCTGTGGTTGTAGTTTTGATTTCCTCGTAAAAACTGCCCATTTCTAACGCAACGTAGTTCGAAAATTATTTCATAATCTTTTCAGGAGCAAGGCCACGTATAAAGACTAACTTCGTGAATGCATTAACCTCATTAAAGGGCGCCGGCAAGGTCTCTTGAACGAAGTTTTGACTCTTTATGATTTACTTCCAAGAGGGCAAATTGTTTTTCAAATTTTATAAAAGGCCCTTGCCCTCTGCCGTCGTCTCACTGGCTGCTGACAGATAATCCCAATTCAGCTGCGAGAAGAATGATGGATCAGCATTGGGAGTCGTTGCAGGCTTGATAGATCCCCTGACCAGTAAGTTCCATTATGCGAAATTGATCCGATTGTCTTGCCTTCGTATCGAGGTGCAGATCAGGAAGGAGTAGATTTTTTTATGAGATTCAAAGAGCCCTCTGCAGATATCAGTGAACATGAGCTTGGTAATCCCGTCCATCAATACTTCCAGCCTCTTTTCGAGTTATGAGCAAGCCTCAGCCGCTTCGATTGCAATTAGAAACAGCTTCTTGAAATAATTCAGAGAAAACTGATACATGGGATCGATGCCTGATAAGTCCCCAATAACGAAGTAAAGCACAGTACCACGAATCGCAATGGGTATGTAGGAGTTTCTGGATTAGTTTATTTGCTATTCGATCGCTGTTGTCTCCTATAGTTTCTTTTTTATTATCGCACTACTCTTTTTGCTTTATTCGAGGGTCTTGATGAGTTCGATGTTATCCAAGATCATGCCTGTACTTTCAGACAGCAGAGTCAGAATGTTGTCTTGCGCCTCCTTTAGGGACTTCTTGCTACTTGAGATGCTAACCACAACCTCATCTCGCTGCTTTTAAACGCTTGGCAATTCATATTTGACAACGTCTCCCAAAAGTTGGTCTTTCAGTCCTTCGAAGGTTATGCTGAAGTTGATGACGGTGACCTTAATATAAATTTCTGGTAGGTAGCTCGGATTTGCCAGTTTCGTTGTCATGTACATTTTGAATTTATTATCATAGTCGATTTTTCTGTCCCCGACTCTTATAAGTTTCCGGTTATCTTCCTCGTAAACTTGTTTTTGGAGGACGGAGTCGATGGCAGGCTACAACTTTTATTCCACTGATTCTAACAATACTGAGTATCCAGACTGAATTGCAGTTTGGATGGTTTTTAAGTAGTGGGTCTACGAAAAGTTGATGATCTTCAAAGAGTTTTTCTATTCGTGCTTTTTTATCCACTTAAAGGCCTCGCCCTGAGGGTCGATGAATAAAGGCCATCTATCACATTTCGTTGCTATGACTCCATTATCGATAGAAAGCGGGTCATTCGATAGTCCCTCAATGATCCATTCACGAATCATAAGGGGAGCCTATAGAGTGGCAGAAAGACTATAATTTTATGAATATGGAATCGAGAGCTCTTTAAACTTTTCTTTCCATTTCTAAAGGACTGGCTCTCTGTATGATCCTGTGAATGGGCCGAGGTATGAAATTGTTGCTGCTCCTAAAAAGACGTCTCCGATGACTTTGAGCAGTTCCTCTGCTATATTTTATATTTGTTATTTCCATCTGATGCCTTCTTCTTCGAGCAGTACTGTCAGTTTCTCCGCACTGACCAAACGATTATTGGTTTTGATCATGTCCTATTCTAGCTTTTTTTTGAGGGCCATCGTTATGTCGCACTACTTTTGCAATGCTTGCACCTTTTCCTTAACTTTTTGCAGCTGGTCTTGCTTTACTTTAAGTTCCTTGTTCTTGATATCGAGTTTTTCGGAGAGTTCTGCGACTTTTTTCTTCCTGGGCTCCACTTCCTTGGATACTTTGGCGTAAGTGTCCATAGCCTTTACCCACATTGCCAAGGATTTGCAAGCAACACTTTTCTTTCCTATGTCTTCCACGTCGAACTACGGCTTCCTCGTGATAACTCTCAACTTTTTCAGCAAGGAGTCTTTATCCGCCAAGGAGTTTTTATCATATTATTTGAGTCGATCCAAAAAGCCCATTTCCATCATTACTTTTTTCGCACCTTCCCAATCACTTTTTTCTCCAAGTAATATACATACGGCTTCTAAAACCATTGATACAGCAGGAGGTGGGTTACTGAATCCTTTAATTTCAGTTATATCGTTTTTGTTTAATTTTTTCAAAGCATCTGCGGCCGCCTGTAAAGCTGGAATGGCTTTAGCTAATTCAGACTGCGCCTAATCTGCAATGATTTTAATTTATTGTTGTTCAATGTTAACTATTTAGGCTTGGTCCTGCACGACTGATTAAACTTTGGAGGCCTCCTGAGTGTCGATTGCCAATTGGCTTAAAAAATTTTAAGTCTTGATTGATTGCTCTGCGAGTTGGGGCTTGAGTACTTTCATTTACTCTTGCAACTTGATGACAATTTCGTTAGTGGCGTATAACTTTTCGAGGCCGAATGAGAGTTTGCGCTTGATACTTTAGATTTACTACTTTTTCACATTGAGCAATACCTTGTAGAGCTTGATGTGATCCAAGTAGCTCTTCGGGGTGGTGTAGACTCTTCTCCTCATTTATTTCATGTATTTCTCGCACAATTCGGTCACATCAATACTTACATACATGCACATTTGCGTCAGCCCCTCTCGGATTTTTTCATCTGGCAACTCAATATCTTTCATGAACTTGTTGGCAACTTCGATGAGGGCAGCTTTAGGCCAGTTTGGGAACCAATCCAGTGAACAGCAGTTTATTAGAGAAGGGAATTTTCGGCAACGGACTCGCAACTGCTCACCGACTGGAGACATGCACAAAATGATGTGCAAATTTTCACGAATTGAATTAATAAAGAGATTCCATAACGGCTCAGGGGAATCCTGAATTTTCTTCTTTATTGCAGCGGGTCTCACCATATTGTAAATTTCTTCCATATCCTCCTTTTTGGTGAAGAGGTTTGGGACCTCTCCAGTATTTAAGATATTGTTGATATCCTCTAGGAAGGACTCATAAGAAATTTGAACATCCGTAAATATGAAAGTCAAAGGTTTCATTTGTCCTCCTGAAATTTTTGCAATTTTCTGTAAATCGTTTCGGAAGGCTTCAGAATTGTAATTTTTTAACAGCTAAATTTGATACCTTTCGCAGTTCATAATAAATGAGCTTAATTTCGAAAGAGATTGCTTTCCACTACCCCCAACACCTATCAACATCGCATTACCCCTCGGTTGCCTCAAGATTCTGCAGATCCTTAAAATCTGTTCAACTGCTTCGTCGAAAAACACCAAATCCAGCTGATCGTTTGAAGAAAAGTTATAGTCCTCTTGTTTTGCTTATAATACTTTGAAGAGCTTCCTTTTATCAGTGACTTCTTCGAAGATGGAGACTCCGGAGTCTATTTTCAAAATATCGGTGAAGAGGACAGCAAAAGTATCCTCAGTAAGAAGAGAGGCATTCGTAAAGTATCTCTTATAAGATTCTTCCACAACCTTCTTGAACCAGGCATAGTCCTATTCAATCATTCTGTCTGCGAAGACTCGGCGTATTTCATGAATGAAGAGCTTGACAACCAGTTATTATTTACCCTTGTTGATGTTCTGGATGACTTTACCAATGTCACGCATATTGTAGATGTACTGAAATTTACTCGGGGTTGGGAGCAGCTATTTCGATATCTTTTAAAAGACCGCGAGGGTTGTTAAAATTATGGGTTCTGAAAACGAGCATTTGGGAGCAAGAAGAGAGTTAAATATTTTGAAAGCTGTTGACGAAGAGGGGGTTGGAAACATTAGAGGCAAAAGTAAGCGTAAATAACGGAATGATAGCTGATTTCGACCTCCTCCTGGAGGTGCACATACTGGGACCATCGTTGTATCAATAATTTATTTAAAGAAGAGCTTGGATCGGTCGTAGAACCCTCCCAAATCTCCCAGTTGCCTCAAGAGCTAGATGCAGGGTTGAGCCCCATAGAACTCCAACGCAGGCATATTAACGTCGTCAATGAATATGCATATTTTTTAGCCAGTCCTCGCTCCGAACAAAGTCTTCCCCTTTTTAACCAATTTGCTTTAAATAGCCAATTGGGTTTATTTCGCTTTGGTTTGCGCGGAGAAATTCAGGAAGATCGTGGAGATTTTCTTTCTTTATTTGAGATCAGCGAGCAGATTTCCAACCAGCACTGATTTTCCAACTCCTGAATCCCCAGTCAAAATCACAGGCTTTTCGATGTCGAGCATCTGCTCAAGGATCTTCGAGTACTTGATCGTATCGTTTGTGGGGACGAGCAGATCGAAGAACTGAGCATCTTTGTCAAACAAAAATTCAGGGACCTTCGTTGCCCAGTTTACCAAGCCCTGCTGGGTATCAGGATTGATGAAGTGGTCGAAAATTGAATCAGCACGAGGGAAGGTGATATCAGGGAAAGATTACTCGATGATGGTCTGTGTTTCACCGTTGTGCACATATGATATTCCCCCGCCTAGTCCCCAAATGAAAGCATAAATGTAGTGGTAGGTCAGCACTTTGCCCACCACTTCTTAATCCTCCAGTTTCATTGAAGGAATCATGGATTTTATAATCGAGCAGATGTTTGTCGCAACTTGAATTAAAGTCGTTGGAAAGGGTTCATATAAATTTTTCTTCTTCTTAAATGCTTTCTCTAAGGTCTTCGTGAATAAAGACATCAGCAATTATTGATGTGACTTCTTTGGGATGTTCGCTTGAAGCCAGCTTTCTACATACAACGGCCAATCCAAATTGTCGAACGACAAGTAAACCATCCCGCATCGAGAAACTGTAGCAGGAGAAGCGACTGATAGATCTTGAACTTCAAAGAGCATTCTGAGCAGAGGTCTTAGCTTTATTCTTTCGCTGTTTGCCAAACAAAGAGTCATATTATCGTCGAGCACAGTGTTCATGTTTTAAATCCAAAGGGCGTCAACTGGCCCGTCAAAGACAACCCAGTATCTCATGTTTGGGTTCCATGTGGGATCGTCGATTCTAACAGTGTTCACATCCCTAATAATCGAAGAGGCCAACCCATCCACCCATTCTTGTGTATATGGGTCAACTTAACCATACATTTCACCCATTGAAATCGATTTCGGATTCATGACCCTGCAAGTTGTTTCAAAGAAGCCTTCCTCATTATAATTTTATTTCATCGAGGTGCACGCTTTGAGCAATGTTTTATAGCATGTGGTTTTTCCACTGCCTGCTTGTCCAACTAGCATTACGCCAAAACGCACATTGAAAGTATCATAGAGCTGAATGACTTTTTATTCGAAAGGCTTGTATGACTGTAAGCCCGATTTTTTTAATTACTACGGCAGTATTTCCTGAAGTTTCGACACAGTCGGAGCTGGAACTTCTGCGATCGGAAACAGATCTGAAATCAAAGCAGTAAACAAAGGAATATCTGGCTTCACGAATTTTGGGATGTTCGCAAATTTCATCGCTTTGATGAGTATCGTGTCTTATTAGAGGTCCGGCTCCGCTCTCTTTAAGCTGCCTGCCATAACTAGGAGAGATTTGACTGCTCTCATACCAAAATCATAATGGTCCTGCTGTGATAGCTGCTATGAGGAAAGTTTATATAGCTGCACCATCTTTTTGCTCAGTATCGAAGCCTTGTCGAATCCTTCAGCGAAGAGCATGATTTCAGCTATCATAGCATAATCAGGGATCATCATACTCACTGGCCTAAAAAGCGATTTCAGATTGTCAGGGAGTTATGTTCGGCCAGCATACCCAGGATTCATCGTAATGAAACAGCCATAATTTGGCATCATCGGTATTTTCTCTCCTTCAAACTCAAAGGGATCTGCGCAATTTCTTCTGAGCAAAGCCATCCGGATAATCAGGAGCTGCTGTGCAATAACAGATAACACTTCAATATCGATTCTATTGAATTAATCCAAGCATGCCCACGCTCCTTGCTGGGCGAGCCCCTTGAAAAGCTTGTTCATCATGTGGGCAGTGATTTGGTCCGAGCAGTTAAAGACGATGCAAAGTCTGCCTAAAGCCTTGGCTAAATCCTTGGTGGATTATGTTTTTCCTGTTCCAGCTGGCCCTGCAGGCGAGGCTCCAAGTTTGTTTGAGAGGGCTGATGTAATCGTAATCCAGCATCGATCAGTCAATGGGGTAATGACCAATCGTGAAGTGGCACCCAAGTACTCATAACCGTATTCGAGTTCAGATGTGACTTGCTTGTGAGTAGTTCGCTCATCATTGTTCAAATAGTATCGAAGCTGTTGCTGCCACAAGAAATCTCCAATGCTTTCACATTAATTTTTATTCAAATCATAAACAATATCGCGATTGTGCACCTATATTGTAATTAAAGCGACAACGACTCGACGCAGAATGTCCGGTATCTTGCCACGAACTACAGTTGTCAACTATTTTAGCTGCTTTATGATCTTTTCAAGGTTCGACTCAATTGTTTGGCTCTATATGCTTAATTCTGTGTTTGCAGTCCACATTATTTGTGACGCCACTGCCACAACCTGACTCGGCTCTTTCATTATCCATTACATTTTATTCGCGTATGTTCCATCATGAGCCCTTTCCAACCCTAGCGCAATAATTTTTCGAACTGCCTCGTACATCTCTTTTTCGAGTTCCTTAAGCCATTTTTCCACGCTGCCCTTCGCAATTACAGCAGTTTTTAGCTTAACTTTTTATTTTTACGGGCTCACAATGCCTTATATTATGTTCGTTTCAGTCAATGACTTCCCGTCAGCCATGTACAATTTGACAAGGGCTTCAAAGCATTTGCCAAGATGTTGTTCAACCATCTCCAGCAATGCAGCCTTGGCTAATATTTAAAGCAGCTCATCATTTGAGAGGAAATAGAATCTTGGGAACTATCTTCTTTTGCTTTCGAGGTACTGTTCAAGCTTTTTCTCTATCTTTTATAAAGATTCCACAGTCTCATTAAACTTTTAGATTTTAGTTTCCTTGAGGAGCTTATTGATGGCACATCCATCTTTGCCTGCTTGGATCTTTTTGACATGATTCTTTATGAACTTATCACAGTTTTCGAATTACTTCGATTCCATTGGCATTTGTGTCTTGATGTCTGGTGCACTGAAAATATTCTACAGATACATCCATTTTCTCTGTGCCTCCACCCACTTTTCGACTACCTCCATAATATACTGAATTTATTGCGAATTCTTTTCGGCTCGAGGCTTGATTGCCTTCACATATCGATTTGCAAGAGTGTTATTAACATTTGCTAAGGCCTAATCCAATATAATGGTCAGTTCGTCAACCTTCCCCAGAATGTACGTGTCTTTATGATCTTTAATAAACATTTTCTGCTCCAATGACTTTTCGACTTCTGTTAATGTAATTTTTAGTTGGCTCTCTTGCAAGGCTTTTGTGGCTATTTCGATCAGCTCCACACTTTTCTCATCGATTTTCATATCGATGAGCTTGCCAAATGTCAGTTCCTGTTCTTCCAGAGTGAACTAATATTGCATAATTTCGCTAATTTATTGCAAATGTTCAGGCTCCAGATATTTTGACTTGAGGGCATTCACTGCTGGCAAAGCATCTTTCACAATCCAAACCATTTTCTTTAATCGAGGCACAATGGAATTCTATGTCAGATTTCTTTCGCATTGGTTCACTATTTTCACATACTTTTCAACAGTCTGCATCATAGATTTCACATCAATATTCGCAATTTTTTGTGTGTATAAGTCCTGTTGTAAAACTTGAAAATCTTACAATCCTTTCCAAAGAGAATACCTCAAATCAAACTCCATTTTTAAAGTGTAGAGATTGTCGTAATTTCCTTCCCCTGAAATATCCAGCACTTATTCATGTTTTAACATTTGCTGAACTTGGGCCTAAATCCTTTCTACCTTTGGCTTCCAATTCAATATTTCTTTGCCTGTTTCAGTGAGCCACTTTTTATCTTGAACTTAGGCGATCATTTACTCAAACTGCTTATTGAGTTTTTTTTAAATATCCTTGTATTATTTCTTGTACTTGTCTGTACTGGAAGTGCAAACTGCCTCGACTTGGGCTAAAAGTTGGCTGCATTGGATAGAAGTCTGTATGGTCTTATCAACTTTCTTTTTTAAGTTCACATTTTTTAGATTAGGGAGCAAGAAAGGTAAATTTGTCATCAGGCCGATTTTCTCGGACATCTCTGACATTTGCTTAGTAACTACATCAATATTTTATTTTTGCTGAACAAACTATTCTATCGAAGACATCGGTACAGAGAGTTTCTGTGTCGAATCGTTAAAAAAGATTTCGCACTCATCATTCAGCTTGGAAATATGTTTCTCAATGAACTTTTCCAGCCTTTACATATTCTTCTCTTGGGCTTCAATCATTTCTCTTTTAAACTATTTTGAGTTTACTTCATAGATAGAAACTTGTTGAAGTTCCTCGAGGTTAGCTTATAAAGCTTCCAAAATTACTTGATTAAGCTTAACTAATTGAGCAAACATTTAGTTGACATTATCAAACTTGTTTGTGGTGAGATCTGAATAGTTTGTGCATTATTGGCGTTTAAAGATCTCTAGGTAGGCATTGAATTCCTTTATGTATAGGTTTATATGCTCGTAGCTTTATCCCATTGCTTCCTGGATCCTCGGGACCATTGTTGAAACAGTTGGGAATTATTTTAACCAAAAGGAAGGGTCGATATATTCAGAGGTATTTTATCTATCCCGAATGCGGCCACCGACAACGTCGTCCCACTCTTCTAAAGAGTCGATATATATATCTAAAGTATTTCTCCAATTTTTTAGGCCCTTTTCGATTCCACTTTCCTTAAAGAACGAAATTAAAATTTATGTGAGCTCTTTTTACTTAGGGACAGTGGTGATCATTTTGCTAATTTAATGAAACTTGCGCATCTTCCTGGTATCCCAATAATTCAGATCAAACTCTAACAATCCTGGAGTTTAGTCTTCACCGAATTCGATCACTGACTCACTTAGATTCTGGTTTTTATCGAATTCAAATTGTATTTGAAAAAGGGGATCTGCCTTCGAGCGCACCTGGGCTGGCTTTTCCGCTAGTTTGAATTTTTTGACCTCGCCTTCTTCAGTTGCAGGCAAAGAGACCAATACGTATTTTAAGGATGCCAGAATTTGCGAATATTCTCCTTGATCGATAATGGGCTTCTCAATGTATCCAAATATCTCCTAAATATTAGCGATATAGCACTTGCCAAGAGTCTCAGTGGCCAAGAACTCGAGCAAATAAGACAGCCGAATAATGCGTATCAGTTAGTGCCTCATCATTGATCGGTCGCCGTAGTTCATGTTTTCAGGGAAGCCTAAAGCATCTTCCTTCTTGGAGTCCTACTTTTTAATTTTATTCCTGAGAGTCTTGAGGATGACATTGATTCCGCTGGCCGAATTCTCATGCATTTTGATTGAAAAAGCAGACATATCAATGTTGAATTGCTTGGTGTTTTCGGTACGCTTTATCATCAGATCTTACTTTGAAATGGGGTACCTGCCGACAAAATTGGCGAAGGATAGATTTTCGACACTGGCGCACAGTGTCTTATGGTTGATCAAGATCTTCTGGTACATTGAGTGGGTGAGGAACATTTTTTACTCCAAGACTTTGGAAATGCCCTTGATCTTCTATGAAGAAATCACTTTCATCCACTTCTTTAGGGACTTCCATTTTCGGAAATTTATGAAGAACTGATACTTGCAGATTTCATTGAAGGCCTTCACTTCCTCAAACCATTCTTCCACCGTAATAAATTCGATCGGCTTCGAGCCCACGAATTTGCTCACTCCCTTGCAGCTAAACGTATAATAGTCTTCGATTTGTTTTTCAATAATGTCGGAGTAAGGCACAACCTCCATGTTGTAGTGGTCGTTCGGATGCTTTCGGATCATATAAATGAACTAGTCTGCTGTCAGTTTCTTTTGCCTCACCATTTTGAAAAAAGTGGCGACCTCTGTGTTATATATAGGGTTCTCAGCTTATTTTTGGTATTTCTTTGGTAAAGTTGGCGACACCAGTTCGTTCTTCAAGGGTTCTAGCATCGGTTTCTTAACAGAAATTTTACGCTTCTGCTCGATTTGTTCGACTTCCGCGAAAGAGTTTCCTCGACTGGTGCGTCGAGCTGAGAGCATACTCATATTCTGAGGCTCTTCTTCATGAACACTCTTCTTTCCTGGAGTAATGCGAGGTAAGATTTTAAGCCTGGGGTCCTCTTCCTTATCCTTGAATGATTTTTTGCGAGTTTGCTAAATTTGAATAAGATGTACATAGAATAGGAGCTTGGTGTCTTCCTCATTTTTAGCGAGGGGCTTGCCAAGATTTTGAGAGTTTTTGGTTTTGTATAGTCTATTAATCAGCATTTGCTTTTGCTGCTGCACGTTTTTTGGCTACTCCTCCTTCATTTTTGCAGGTAATAAATAATATCATAAGTTACAAACATTCAAGCACATTTATCCTTATCATAGTTATCAAGAATAATGTAAACATAGCATAAAGACTTTATAGGAAGTGCATAAGCCAATTTGAAGACAATTTATGACTCTTTACATTGATAGAAAGTAAATAATATGCCTTTGATGATACTTCTGTGATGAAGCAACAACAAATTGCATGAATATTGCCAAACTTCTATCGCCTCAGAGTTACTGATTATATTGATTTTTATATCATTTATCGAACTATTTTATTAAACTCAGAATAAATCAATAGAAATGTAAATTATAATGATGATTAGTTTAATTGTATACAAATCTATGCCAAATATCAATTTAAAGGGCTATATCATTAAAATTATTAAGCTATACTCAAGTGTTTCGTTAGAATGGCAAGTGGATTAGTTAATAATAAAGTAATCATTGAATGGCGACCTGGGTGCAGCCTCACAAATCACTCAGCATTTTTGACTCGAACGATCAGCTTCCAATCCCCTTTTTTCTGGTCGTTTTTCTTTCTCGGCTTTATCTTCATGACCAGTTTGCTCTCCCCGGAGTCTAGTTTGCAGATAACTTTGCCAGAAACAGGAAAATATTCATAGTCCAAAAACTAGCTGCAGTCCAAAAAAACTTAAATTTTTCTCTCAAAAATGTTTTCCACCATATATTATACCATTGTGGACTTGCATTCCATGTAAATGATTTTGACGTAGGTTGAATTCGGCTGTTCCAGCTCGAGCATTTTGCCGTATTTCCGAATCATTTCGCAATGTGCTCGGTTGTTCAGTTATGTACCGATGTTGGATTTTATGAGGACACTGATTTAGTTTTTGGAGTGTATGGAGATGACAAAAAGTTTCTCCTTCGCGTAATACTTGAGTGCTGGCTCATCCCAGTATATTTTATTTTTCTACCACATGCGCTTGAATGCTTAAAATCCGATGCCCTTTCGGTCCTTTGCGTACTCTTTCAAAATTTGCTCAAATTTCGCATGGTCGAAATGCTCGTTGACCACTTTGAAGAATGGCTAAAGATCTGCATATTTGAGTTCTCGCCTCATCAGCAGATCCAGCTTCCTAAAAATATCTGACACTTCGTCTTGCTCTGTTGGAGGCTTCTTTCTTGAAAACTCTTCATTTATGATAGGCACAATCAGATAGATACCCGGGTTGAGGGACAGGCTGAGCAGAAATTACCTGTTGTGCGCGTATTTCTTGAAAGGGATAGTGATCAGTTTCGACTTTTATCCTTTCTGGAACACAATCAGGGAAATATACACGAACTTTTTATAGAGGCTGTTGTTCCCGATTAGCAAATCCTATTGATGCAGACAAAGGCATATTTCCGATTTCTACTTCAATTCGACAGAGTAATACCACCTGGACATAACAATGCTCTGAGGGTTCTATTTGTTACCTGTGTCGATCGACACGAACTTACCCTTGATCCTTATTTCCTCCCAGTTCCTTACTTTGCAGATACACAAATATTTGAATGTCTTTGGTATTTCATCCTCTGGAATTTAGTCAATTTTGAGAGTATGCGATACGAACTTATAGTATATTTTTCCATCGTCGACTTCGTACTCGGTAATGGGGTATGCGTAGTTCTTCAGAGGTACGAAGTTGTCTTCTGCGAACTACTTCTATTCAATGTCGTAGAACACGACGATATTGCCCTCCGAGAGATTTTTCATCATGACCTATTTCAAGTCTGCTGAATTCACATCCAAAATAATCGTAGGGCAACCAGTAAGGTCGTTGAAGACGTTGCTGACTTCGAGCTCGTGCAGGGATAAGTATTTTTTATGCACTTTTGCGTAAGCCTTTTGCAGCAAATGAAACCATATTTCGTTTAGGCTGCTCGAAGCAAATTTTGGTTTCGATAACGGCTCGCAAGGTATATAGTCATCGATGACGACCTTCTGCCATTCCCCGTTTTTGCAGATTCGTAAATCGTAAATGCCGTTGCTATTGATAGAATCATGAAGAAAGAGCCTCTCGATCAGCGACTAATGCGAAAGGGATAAAGTGACGATCACTGAAAAAAATGCATGATCTAGCAATTTCCCCATTTTCAAGTTCTTGTAGTTTATCTCCTCGATCAGCGAGAAGCTTTTGTTTTCGAATATTTATTCGGGGCGGCGCCAGTGGTTTATTGTATCGTCAATTAGGCTCTTGTCGGCATTCCCCAAAATCGAGGACTCCTCAGGCGGAAAGTTCTTGTCTACAAACTTGATTTTGGATTGCATGAGAATGTAGTTTACTTTTTCGAACTATAAGAGTCCGGTCTCCTCATTTTTCAGCAGGGACTAATTCGACCTCCTTTCGCCCTCAATAATGTCAACTTCGGGTTTGATGAACATCATTTGCTTATCTTTCGAGATGGGTCTCCTCAGAAACCGAAATAGCGTTTTTAGTTTCCACCCTTCGTGCAATTAAACTATCGCAATTTGGGTGATAACTCGAGGCTCCACCGTCCTTAGAATGCAAGTTACCTCTTCGCCAACTCCTTTGATGGATATGTTTTATGAGCCTGTGAAATCGGCCTCAAAGTCGATCATAGTTAGGTCGCGGACTTCGAGCTCAAAGACATAGGCATATTGCTCTTCGATAATCCTTTTGCGCAAGAAAATGCCTTCGTAGAGTTATTGGATTTGCACATTTTTATTCTGAGTCTTCTGAGTATTTGATTTCATAACAATATTTATGATGATATTACTCAAATGAGGATCACAGCAACGTAAAGTATTGATTAACTATTGAGCATCTTCAGACGCTATTTTCCATGTGTGCCATCATCTGCATAGCCAAATGTTTTCATAAGTGATCCCAAAAGTGAGTGACATCCACCAGATAATATTTCAGCACATGCTTTACTTTTATCGATACTAACAATTGAAGTAGCTGCTCAGCTCCCAGGAGTTTCTCAAGAAGTTCGGGATTTAGTACTAAATGGTCGAATTGCTGATTATTGAGAACATCAGTCAGTCACTCATTCAGAGCAAAGAACTGAAAAAGGTTTCGAAGGATATTTCTGTGCAGCTCAAGCTACTAAAAACCGAAAGCGTGGAGAACCAAGGAATAAGGGCCACCTATTCCTTGCTCAAATATCTTAGCGAGGAGCACACAATCGAGGTCGAATAAAAGGAGAAGTAGAAAATTACGATCCAACTCCTTTATTACTTAGTATAGAAATACCCGTAAAGACTGTAAACCATCAACTACGACCAAATTTACGAGTATATCAAAGTGATCAACACCACTTAGGTCTAACAAGACTACCACCCGACGCACGTGAACAACCAATCCTTTATCATGACCAACGAGCTGCTTGAGTTCAAGAGCGTACTCGCATTTTAGGCATTTGCGGCGAACAAGAAAAAATTCGGGACTGAGCTCATCGACGAGATTAGCAGATTTAGGCCCCCTTGGATCACAACCAAACTGATAAGAATCTTCCAAACCAGCAACGACAGCCAGAAGATCGACGATCAACTGTTCGCGATTGCCATTAACTCGTGCGTGAAGGGCAAGGATATGGAGTATCTGCTCAAAATGTGGAACCAGAACAAGAGCATTGCAACCCACAAAAGATTCAACGTGGGCGAATACTTTGAAACAGGCAGAGAGTACCTCGTAATCGATGAGAGTATCATTGCCAACGAATATTAATACCGGAACTTCATCGCTGAAACTAAATTCTCAAATTCTTCTCTAGACGATAAGAAGTATGAGCTATTCTTTGTGCTGCTCGGGACTGAGCCCGATAGAGCATTCTATCATGCTTATAACAAGCTGGATTTGTTCAAGGTCGAGATGTTCTTGGCGGAGGGCATGAAAATAAATGTGATGAATCCTTACAATGCGATGAAGTAGCTGTTCAAGTTGTCATACCACGTATGTAACGAGCAGGCCAGCAAAAGCAAGTTCACCTTTTGCCAATACAAAGAGAGAATGTTTAGCCTCTCATAGCTCTTAGCAATCGAGCAATCCTTGCCATAGAAGCAGGCATTCAGCACCACTCAGCCTATCTATAAAAGAGCACTTAGGAACTATATCGTTTCTCTCCTCATCAGCGAATCATTCATTAATAAGTATATCGTTGACTCACCCAAACTCACCGACATTCTCGCGAGTCTGGGTCCGGAGACCAGTAACCCCATCAACATCAAGTATGAGCTAATTTTGAACTAGTCTGCCTGCAGGAATGTAATGATGGAGCTGTTAGCGGAGCCCATGGGCAAGAGTGATATCGATGAGTACAACCACATTTGCAACAAAGCACTCAAGGTCAACAACATCACAGAAATCTGCGTTTTAAACTTATCCAACAGGGTCAATGTCAAATAGAGTGACATGGGCGAAGGTTCAGAAAATATCTTGCAAAAAATCCTAGTGCTGGTGGCTACACCCGAGTAAGCCTACGACACTTTGAGATTGCTGGCCGAGAGAGTGTTCTCCATCAAGATGTTGCTCTTAATACTGCACTTTTTGAAACAAAATTACAATCAGCACTTCAGCCAAATCATTACGACTCGGCATTTATAAATTTTAGAGGCTCTCGCGTAGGTTGAGGAAAACCAATAATTTGCAGGAATCGTCCCCAACAAATACTTCGACCACAAAGATTTTGGCAGAAGCATCTCTTCGAATTAGGATAAAGAAGGCCAACAATTATCAGAGAAGCATACGAACATCATCAGCAACTGTAGCAAGCCGACAACTCGACTACTGCGTTAAGCAATAATCGAGTATGAATATTATTTAAATGTTTTGGTTGTGGGCATGGGCAGACTCAACACTATGCTAACGTGTCCTAGTATCTCCTCGATAATCTCACTAAGATTCGTCTTGTCCTCAAAGCTACCAAGTCTGACTAAGCTAAAACTATTGTCTCCTATAATGGTCAAACAAATCGATCAACTGTTTATTGCTTCAGCTAACTGACTGTCTAGTAGATCACTTAAATCATGACACTAGCTCCTGAATGTATTGACATTTACTAAATCTCTGTAAAAAGCACAACTATGACTATGAAGAATCATTCTTTACCTTTGTCATAACTAATCCACATCTATACAACACAACTTGGTCAAGGTTAGATGAAGCCTCACGAAATTTGTTCTGCTCTGTTCCTGCTATTGGCCCTGTCAAAGTAAACAAGTAGTTCTTGTTATTCCAAGTCCCAATTGCTGTATCATTCTCAAGAGAAACAATTGCAACCTAGCAACTTCACAAGATACCAACTGAATTACCTTGATATGGACAGATTAAGATCACAAGACAGTGACTACCACAATGATCTCATTAACCTCAAATCATTTATCAATATCCAGAAAAGGAGGGGTGCCGTAAGCCCCGACCCAGTAACTATATTGCTGACCCATAATAATAATTTTCGTATTATAATGGAGTGAGGTTAAACTCATGAAGTTAGATGTGGAGATTGTTGTTCCGGCGGTGCGCCGTAAAAGCACCAAAAGTAAGTCATTATTTTTATTATTCTATTATTCTATTCTACAGGAAGACGATCCCGCCTCAAATGGGGGTTATGGGTGTAACTATCTCCCATCCCAATAAAAAATTAGTATTAAAATATATTGCACAGTCATATAAATTCACAGGGAATGTGAAAAATGATCTGTATATATATATTGCTGACCCCTTCTATAGACCCAGGGTCATTGGGTCGGCAATGAATTCTGACGATGTAAATATTTTTAAATCACGAAGAATATTTACTGTATATATATAAAATACAATCAATAATGATAAACACGAACGACCAAATCGCTCTTCAAACCAACTAGGGGTTGGGGTTGGGGTTGGGGTTGGGGTTGGGGTTGGGGTTGGGGTTGGGGTTGGGGTTGGGGTTGGGGTTGGGGTTGGGGTTGGGA
>NW_028282804.1:2500-17348 GCF_059751285.1 Brachycentrus maculatus
AACAGCGTTGTTATTAATGACTTTATGGCGCGCGTTTCACCATTAAAAATGAAGGGAGAGGGGTCCTTCGGCTGGGACGTGTGTACTGGGGATATGGTGGATACCATGATCGCTCTGGGAGATTGAAAACGTGGTGAAATTAAAAAAAAGGTTAATTAAAAATCTGTCAGCCAGTACATAGCAAGTCGAGATGCGAGCTTTCCATTGTTGCGCCTCAAACAATCGATTTGATGGGAGAAGCTTTCACCTACAATAAATAAATATGTATATTTATATTTTTAAATGGATCATTATCATGATGTGTTATTATCTGGTAATAAATTAATGTGAAATATCAAAAGACAATCGATAACATTCTTATTGAAATTTGAAGAGAAATAAGGGAGATATGAAGGTTTAAACTTTAGATATTTTAATTAAACGAAAAACGTACACCGCTATACGTCATCAAATGTAACGTGTTAATGGGCGTATCCCTTTATGTATCTGCTTTATAGAGCTGTAATAGTAGTAGTGTGGATTCGTTTCTGTGACGTCATTCATTACCAACTTACGAAAACAACTTTTTTACGAAGGCGAATTTTGCAAAATAAAATGATGAATGAAAATATGGTTTATATTGGCTGTTATAAATACAAAACGAGTCTTACGCAATCCTTTATAGGTTTGTTATGTTAAATTGGATATTCCTCCCGAGTGATAATACCCTATTAAACACTTGTTTAATATATAACACTTGAATTTTATTTCATTTCGCATGACATTTATCAAAAGATAATAGTAAAACTTTCGATCAAAGCGTTTGGCTTTCAGTTGAAATTGAAATGGAATTATTTACATCCAGTTTAGCTTTTGTTGATAGAGTTTGATCAATTTTAATACTCGCACAAGACTAACCCTTAATAATAATAATAAAACAATTATCCACACACAAATGGTGCATAGGGCACTGTGCCATATAACGCAGTGTTATCTTGATCGTTTTTACACATGAAGGAAAGGTGATCAGCCTTCCGCTTCAGGTACCAGTCCTATTGAATATTGAATAAATATTACAGTGGAAAATCACTTATATTTATTTGAACCCCCCTGGGAATCGAACCCTTAATCTCAAAGTTTTCTTGTTGGTGATTTTCCTTTAATTTTCAAATACGATAATTGTCCATATTTATTATTCATTGAGCTTATTTATTATGCTTGCGGTTCCTTTTTTATGGTTTCAGGAAACCTTATGCAATTCTACTGAAGAAAAAAAAAACAGATAATTCCCAGTAAAAAATACGTTGGCGGGAAATTAATTTCAAGACACAGCTCGGTATATTTACGTAGATAGGAGTAGCATTTATAATTTATCTTTTTTATTAAGTAGATATAAAGGTTTATATAGATCCTTTTGTCCGCCTCCGTAGTGTAATGGTCAGCACGCTTGGCTACCGTTCTGGAGGTCCCGGGTTCGATTCCCAAGGGGGGTAAAATAAATATAAGTGATTTTTTCACTGTAATATTTATTCAATATTACCATGGATTGGTGAACCATAACTGAAGCGGAGGGCTGATCATCTTTCCTTCATGTGTAAAAACGATCAAGATAACACTGCGTTTATATAACACAGTGCCCTATGCACCATTCGGGTGCGGATAAGGGTTTATATAGATCCATAAGTGGATTTTTATTTCTTTTAGCTAAAAAAACGTATTTTATTTTATCTGTGTTGGGAACAGGAGGGATAATATAGTGTGGGCCAATCAGGAATTTATTAGTATTTGCTCATTGCTGGGAGGAAATCACGTAAAACTCCTTAGGAGAAGCCGGACTGGTGGCAGTCGTCATCGGACCTTCCGTTCCACTAGAAGAAGATTCGGCATTTTGTGTCCTAGCTTGGCTTATAATTCCAATTTCCTTCACTAGACGTGGAGTTTGCAAAAGAAGGATAAAAGAAGACTGGATGCAGTCGACATGCAAGGAATTCATAAGCATTATCGATAAAATTAAGAAGCGTGTGTTGGGATGATTTTGACATGTGGAACGAATGAGTGAGGAAGCAATGGTAAAACAAATTTATGTATTTGAGGCGAATCTTATAAAAAATAGAATCAGAGGACAACCGAGAGAAATTAAACATGTATTTCAAATACATTAATGTGATCAGGTCAAGAGTCGGAATAATCGGCAGGTATGAGATACTTGAATGTAAAAAGGTAAAGAATATTTACAAAGACAATGTGGTGTTGCATTCTGTTCTTTTTGCCTACCCCTGTTGAGAAGTGGCGTTATAGTTGATTATTTAGTTAATGGTTTATTACATAGATATTTTAAAAAATAATGAGAATTTACATTTTTCTTATTATTATTATTATTTTATTTATTTTTTACATCTCACCAATAGATGTCTCTACTGAATTTCTAGTGATTCAAGAACAAGGTTTCATAATTGGTTCATATATATAGAACTTCCAAGAATTTGAGTAGTGTGGTTGTCAATAATGGGTAGAATTGGTGAATGTTACACGTGTGTAAAGTGATCACTTAAGCCAGCCGATGACGGTCGTCAGCCCCGTAAATGCCCAGACTTCCATATTCTTCTTCATCTTTGATGAGATGTCAAAAAATAATATGAAAATAACTCCTGTATTGGAGATAATCCAGATTTTGTGAACAAGTATTTGGACACACTCAAAATGTTGTACATTTTTCTTAATGACTTACCACTTAAAATGAACACAGGACATTTAGTTTCATATTTCACATTTAATGTTGCACTGCCCAATTGGTCCCAACGCAGCACGTGTTGTCAATTGTCAAGTAGAGACGTCCTAACCACATTAAATATTTCCTGTCAACTTGAAAGTAAAACGAAGGATAAATTAACCAGCCCACGACAGGTCGTAAGTATCCAGACTTCCATTTCGTTCATCATCGATGTTGAGATGTCAAAAATGTAAAATAACTCCTTGAGTCAAGAAACCCAGATTATTTTAAATTATTTAAGTATTTGTTCACATTTAAAATGTTGTAAATAAAATTACTGTATATGCTGTCAATGTAGGTACATAAATGCTTCATAAAAAAATTAAATCCTGTCATTTCCCAGTATGAAAAATAATCCAGTTGGGTTCTTGCAAATAAAATAAAAGGTGTACAACATTTTGAGTGTGTCCAAATACTTGTTCACAAATCTGGATTATCTCCAATTTTAGGAGTTATTTCTCATATGTTTTTTTGGCATCTCATCAAAGATGAAGAAGAATATGGAAGTCTGGGCATTTACGAGGCTGACGACAGTCAAAGGCTGATTTAAGTGACCACTTAACACGCGTGTAACATTCACCAATTCTACCCATTATTGACAACCACACTACTCAAATTCTTGGAAGTTCTATGGGTATATATGAATCAATTTAAAAACCTTGTTCTTGAATCACTAGAACTTTACTAGAGACATCTATTGGTGAGATGAAAAGAAGCTTTTTAAATTGAGCAGAAACCCTTATATGAGGTCAGAATCCTGGATTATAATCACATACATGAGAAACGCCTTTATATATATTTTTTCACATATATTTAATTTGACCAGTTACCGAGCTTTGTCGTTCTCTTTTGAGATGTTAAAAACGTAATACGAAGGACCCCAAACTAGCAAAGGACCTATAAAATCTTTATCCTTTCGGACTGTGTATCCCGTTCGGAGTTAATAGTCGCTCGAAACATGTTATTAGCAAGTGCTTTTAAGAATGTAAATTACAAGGCAGGTCAGACCGACCGAGCATCTCCGCTACACGACGAATCCTTTTACAGCCCATTACTTGGTCAGACAGACAAAAACATCGGGCAGGAATGAGAAACTACATACATTGATAGAAACCTCACGCAAACAAACTACACCCCTGACTGACTCAGCTACAAAATGTGATGAAAATAATGAAGATAATGAAGGAATTGTACAATTTTACATTTAAAAAACTAAGTAAAAAACAAATTTTACATTTACAATAATAAACATTACATTACATTAACAAAAGACAGTTATATTAATAAAAACAAAGCCAATTAAACAATTCCACATTTATGTTATAATAACTATTAAAAAACATTCAACCGACTATTATGTTATAATAACTATTAAAAAATAGAGATTTAAAAAAGGGCATGGTAAAAAAAAAAGATTTTACAGGAAGGAGAAGGATATATTGTACATTTATATTTTAAATATGTCCATGGAACTAGATTTCTTTCACATGCTAGTTCTTATTTCAATAAGAGGATGGTTGACAGTATCTTACATTGAAACAATTCTGACTACAATACCGGATCTGATACGTAAGCATCTAAGCTAACGTATCAAGAATTTAAAAGTCCGAGCATCCCAGGGCTTACGACCTAGCATTTGGATGGCTTAAGCGATCACTTTGTGCGTTTGGGTAACGTTCACCACTCTGCCCATTATTGAACATCCATATTGCATTATTTCTTGAAATCTTTTTTACGAGTATCAATGGTCATAGATCCCTCCGCATACCGGCTAGGTTTTCTATACATTTTCGAATAATGAATGATGGTTTTCCCATTAGTTGAGAAATTGGTGAAGTATTTATTAAGGTAACTACTTTTAAACATAGGTGAGATTATTCTGAATTATTTCACTTTATTTTTTAAGAGACAAAATAACATAATTTTGTAAACATACCATCTATTCGACCAATTGATTAAATAACAATATTAATAAATTAAAAATGAGAAAGGGAAGAACGATACATGTAGCATATCAAGCAGAGAGGCCTCTATTTTTTTAAAAGTATTTAAACCAGCCAAATGCTATCTGAAATACGCAAGGATGTTCAGACTTCCATCTTCATTCGTATTTAAACAATAGATATTTTATCTCATGTTGAGTCACCTACAACGTTGATATATCATCCGCAGGGTGAATAATCCAGTGTAATAGAATAAATAATAATATACAAAACCAAATAAATAATAACATGCAAAATGATGAATGTAACACACCTTGTTACGTTCATCATTTTGCAGGATCTTTCATAATTGTTTTATTTAAAACAAAATTGGTAACAATGTTTAATGGATTTTTCTCAGACCTAAATTTATGTAATTAGTCAAAATAGATTTCCAAATCAAAAATAATAATTAAAATACACTTCATACATTTTCTTCGCTCTTCGTTAAAATATTAACAATCTCCGGAACGAGTACTCGAGTACAAAATAAAACCGAAATTACAAATATGTAATCAATTTACAGTACCAAATCAGCACTGTGAAAATGACAAAGAATTGTATAATGTGGATACAAAGAAAAATTATTGATTTTTCCCCACGAATACGACTTAATAATTGCTTCTCATACCACCAATTTTACTAAGAAATTCCATTTTGACAAATCTGTAATTACAGAATTTAACACCATCCAACAAAAATAAATCATACTAAATATAAGAATGTTCAATTTATTTATTTTTCCACTTCAACTACCAGTCCGTGGTGGTATTAAAAAAATATTTGAGTTAAAAAATCATTTATATGTATTTGACCCCCCTCCCCAGGGAATCAAACCTGAGACCTCCAGTACGGTAGCCGAAGGTGCTGACCATTACACTGCGAAGGCGGACGTATCTAAAAACATACGATCATTATCAGACGCGAAAGGTATTTCTATCCGTCGCCACAGGTGTAAAAAATACCAGCTAAAATGAATTAAGGTGGACTAATCTAAGTTTCCACTTAATCAGTTTTATTTCATTACAAACTACTTATTACGAAAACTTAAAGATGTTTTCATCTACAGGTAAAAAGTAAAAGTTTTACTTTTCACCTGTAGATGAAATAAAACTGATTAAGTGGTATTATTACTATTTTTAACCCTTATCCGCACCCGATGGTACATAGGGCACTGCATCATATAAACGCAGTGTTAATCTTGATCATTAACACATGAAGGAAAGGTGATCAGCCCTCCGCTTCAGGTACCAGTCCAGGGTAGTATTGAATAAATATTAGAGTGAAAAAACTTATACTTATTTAGCCTCCCCTCGAATCGAACCCGGGACCTCCAGCACGGTAGCTAAACACAATAACCATTGTACTACGGTAACGGAATGGTATTATACAAGTGTTTAATTTTTTACGTACATATATTTGTATAAAATAGCATCGTATGTCGACGAATGTGGAGTAGGAGCATCCAGCATGCGGTTGACACAATGAGGCAAGCCGAATAATGAACACACACTCGAGAACACATCAGTCTCTGCATGTGTGGCGTGTGGTCACTGTGCGGGGCGATTAGAGGCGCATCAAGTGCACTTCACGCGGGCCAAACGCCGCACTGGACCAAACAGGATTTACGTAGTGCACTCTCCAACTTGTTCCGCGTCGTCGGAGCTTTAGACTGTTTTACAGGGAGTATTCACATTCCTAGAGATGTCTCTCTGCGGTTCGGGCAAGCTTCGGTGCAGAGACTACCTAGGACTAAAAACGCCCAGACAGGAACGTACAATTTTAAAAAAAATCATTAACTAAACCTCAAAAAATCCCTTTAAAAAACGTTCCTATTGTAATTCATTTGTCTTCTTTCTCTCTTTCAACTATTTTGGGGTGTCTGTATTTTTATTTTTAAATGTCAGACCGTAACAATTTAATTTTAATGATCTTATGGTGGAATGATTATTGCAAAACCGGAAGTCACGAATTAGTGTTTTTTTAAGTTGTATTACACAAGTGAATGGTGAACGATAAGAAGAGTGTTTCTGTTATTACCATACCACAAAGTTAACAATGCTATAGTATACAAAATATAAATCCACAACATTTTGAGTGTGTCTAAATTTAGGGTTTACTACATATAGGAGTTGTTATGAGATCTCAACATAGATAAAGAAGAATAGAAAAGTATGGGTATTTACAGTGCTTATGGTCCGTCATAGGCTGCTTATGTTCTAATTTCGTAAGACGCAACCAACATGGGTGAAGTAAATTAAATTAAGGCTGGTGAAGTGATCACTTTACACACGTGCAACATTAACCACTATACCCAAGATTGACAGCTACACTGGTCAAGTTTTTGGAACTCCTAGATGTATTATGATCAACCTCATGACACAGTAGGTACATATGAGTTCACAACACCCATCTACGAGTATATTGGATTGAGAAAGCTTTTATTTAGCGGAAACCCTTTGGTTTGGGTGTATTCAAGATCCTAACCGGTTTATTTGAGGACAGGAAGACCGAAGAGAACTTGGCATTATCAAGCATATAAAATACATACGCTCTTGAAATGCGCTCCCTTAGACGATATGTGGAAAATTATTGTATGACATAATTAAAAACGAAGATATAGAAAAGAATGTAAGGCTGAACGAGGAATAATTGAAAAGATTAAGAAGAGTTCTTTACGGTGGTATGGACATATAGAGCGAATGGATAGCAAGAGAATGACTAAGAAAATATATGTGGCGAATGTGAGAGGGAAAACAGGACGAGAACGACCGAAAAAGACCGAAAAAGGCACGGTCAGTTCAATCGGAACCTAAAATCTGGCGGTGTCAAAAGTCTGCGTAATCGGAGGGCATGTATGACTAGATGTGTGGATGTGAAGGAGGCGAATTTTCAACTCCTTAACTTTCAATAATTCTTTTTTTTTCAAAACCTTATAATTATTTCGAAGAAAAACTTATTTTGTCAAATGTTAAATGGGTTTATAGAAAATTAAGTTTCGGGAAATCGATTATCTCGTCTTAAGCCGGGACTGCTCAGGAATATGTGTTTAGGCGAACATCGCCGTAGGGCTTTTAGCTATTGGTTAAAGTTACAGGCAGTAATGGTAAGAACATAAAAATAATTATTATCAGTTGTAATGCCAGAGGAAGTCGTCATTACGGACACCGGCTTAATACTTTACTGCTATCCGAAGCATCTAAAAATGACTAAGCACTTTGTGATAGGTAATACACGAAATCGGACCGCGTTGTGCAGAAACCTTCCAACCCACAAATTAGCTTCTACTGCCACTACAATTGTAAAACATGTTTTCGTACATCGCTCGGTATTTTTTTATTTTATTTTATTTTATTTGGAAATCGAACAGAACAGTTACATAAATTCATGAACACAAAACAGGTATTTGTACCATTCCAGTTACAAAATTTCACAATTGTAAGTTAGTGAAAATACCTGGAAGGGGGACGGGAGGAAGGAAAAGGGGAAAGATAAAGATAAAAAGGTCAAGTCACAGACAAATTATGTGACAATTGGGACACACCACGATATGAATATCGACATACTGTATACGCAATCTCAGTGCAGATAATATCGAGTAGAACATATAAAAGAAACTAGATTTTTCAGGCAATCATTTTTAAAGATTAAAAATAAATATCAAGCCACTTATTAAACTTTTTACTGTACAACAGATCCTTTTGGTAAAACCTGAATGTTTTTTCTCCATTTGAAAAATATTAAGTATATTTAAAAAAATAATAAAACAATACCTTTATTCAAAATGAAAAAAACAACACTTTCTGCCTTGTAGCGGGTAAATATTAAGTTAAAAATATGCCGCTTTTGCTGGCATATAGTACATTTTGTGGGCATTCCGAAAACAGGCAAAACTGAAAATTGACGATTTTCGATATATGACGTTGTTGTTTACAACAACAACAAACATAATGGATTTATTAGGTGTGGGTTACAAAAAAGTTGTTTGATCTTTTGGGTCTTCAACAGATCAAAAAATAACCATTGATTAAACGCATTCATCGAAAAGATTTTTCTAAATCGCGGGTTGGATAGTTTCTGCATAACCTGGTCCAATTATAAAAGGGCATCATTACCTGTAGGTACTACAGAATACAGCGTTTCGAGGATATTCCCATTAAAATAATAGTGATGTCCAAAAAAAAACACTGTATGTTAGTTTATCTACAGTGTAGGATTATTTATTTATTTATAATTTATATGTAATTATTATAAAAATATACTACTTAAATTCGCTCAATTTGAATTCATTTTGTCATAAAAAATTAAATGGTTTTCAAACCCTGCCTCGTTGTGTATATAACATGGAAATTTTTCTAGCCTCACACCAGTCTGATAACGACTAAACCCAATCAATGGTCAAATAAAATATATATAGAAAAAACTACATAGCTGAATTATATTAAAATATTGTTATTGTTATCATAGGTGTATCAAATTAAGATGAAACATGTATCGTTTTTACACGAAAGAAGATGGAAGACCATTCTAGGGGTTAAAATTTTTATGTTCAATAATGGGCAGAATAATGAAAGTTACACAAATCGCTCACTCCTTTAAAGAACGTCATATATAAAAAATCGTCAATTTTCAGTTTTGCGTCTTTTCGAAATGCCCAGAAAATGTACCATATCCCAGCAAACGCGGCATATTTTTAACCCAATATTTACCCGCTACAGGGCAGAAAGTGTTTTTGCATTTTGAAGAAAAGGTATTGTGCAATATATTTTTTTTTAAATATACTAAATATTTTTCAAATGGAGAAAAAACATTCAGGTTTTACTTAAAAAGATTTGTTGCATAGTAAAAAGTTCAAAAAGTGGCTTGATATTTATTTTGAATACATTTCATTATGTTTTTAACCTTTAAAAACGATCTCCAGAAAAATCAAGTATTTTGATGTGACGTTGTTGAAAGGAGTGAGCTAAATGTATAAATTGATCAATTAAACAAGCCTACGATAGGTTATTAGTGATATCCTGCTTTTTCTATGTTGAGATGTAAAATTTAAAAATAACTCCTAACTAAGTGGAGAAAGAGTTTATGTCCGCCTCCGCAGTGTAATGGTCAGCATGCTCGGCTACCGTTCTGGAGGTCCCGGGTTCGATTCCCAGGGGGTTTAATAAATATAAGTGATTTTTTCACTCCAATATTTATTTAATATTACACTGGACTGGTACCTGAAGTGGAGGGCTGATCACCTTTCCTTCATGTGTAAACGATCGAGATAACACTGCGTTTATATGAAGCAGTGCCCTATGCACCATTGGGGTGTGGTAAGGGTTTTATTATTAAGTGGAGAAATATAGATTGGTGAACAAGGTACATAAATAATGATATTCGGTTGTGGGAAAAGCGTAAGAGATAATTCATATCATAAAATGCAATTAGCTGCTACCTCTCTGGCAACAAGTTCACCTGCCGAATCTAGAACTAATTCCCCCACTTCCTCCGCGAAGAATTAATTAGAAGTCATTGTATTCCGGGTTTCACCCCCGAGAGTGGGAAACGATGTGTGAAGTCAGGGAAACTTGCTGTGAACGTTCCGGCTCATGTGTGTTATAATAGTTTGTAATAGGGGTTAATGGCGTCTGGCATAGCCATTATTACCAAATAAATAATATGATACTGTATTCTCCCGATTTTAGAGATCACTGATATTATTATTCTTACTATCACTTCTTCTTCTTCTCCGTTGTGCGGCTTATTTTGAAGAGGGATTAGCCTTCTGCGATGTCGATTCCCAGCTGTCCATCCATCTCTTTGGTGGTCTTTCTCGAGTCGGCGTTACAGTGCAATATGGGATATCAGGATGGTTCTATTCTCCTCATATGCGCATACCATTGTCTACTTTGTCACTTTCCTCATCTAATGACATCTTCGATTTCACATATTTCTCTAATCCTGATTTTCCTTATTCTATCTGGTAGACTCACGCCAGATATCCTGCTTAGAGTCTTCATTTTCTACCATTCTCCTCATATGCGCATATCATTGTTTTCTTCGTTGCCTTCCCCGCCTAACGACATCTCCTATATTGCAAATTTATTTTATGCTGGTTTTTTTTTAATCTATCTCGTAGACTTTTGCCAGATATGCTCCTAAGAGTCTTAATTTCTGACGCTGTAGGTGAATTGTCATCAGCGGTCTTCCGGAGCGCCGGAATTAGCGGGTTGGAAGAAGAGAGATGACAGTTTAATGATCTCAGGTGGCATTTTAAGGACGTGTCCCAACCATGTCCATATACTCCTCTTCAGGACATCTAGTATGAAGGGCTGTTGGGTTCTTCTCCCCACGTTTCATTTCTAACGAAGTCATACCACTGTGTGACTGGTATTTGAGTGGTACGACTTCGTCAGGTACTGTAGTAACAAATATCCAAATACAATCATTATGTGAGTACCACAAATTGATGAGCACTAACCACATCAATCCTTTTATGGATCGATAATGGATGAGAATAGCCACCTTGCAACATGATTATATTTATTTACACGATATTGCTTCGGGCGCGATTTCAGTTTTTAATGAATAATAACTAAAAAAAAAACTAGCAACTGAACAGAACCAGTCCAGTAATTGAAACACACATATGTTAAGGTCTAAATTCTAGAGGAAAAAAAAGAAATCAACGTTCGAACGCGTTTATTTTCCAATAACTCATGTTTCTGGGTCAACGCAATAATTCATTTAAATACGCTTCTAAAACTATAAACATACAATTTATTCAGTGATATTTTTAAATTAATGACAGCTGTTGAAATTTAATTTTGATTCCTACTTCTTTTATATATATAAACATATATATATATATATATATATATATATATATATATATATATATATATATATATATATATATATATATATATATATATATATATATATATATATATATATATATATATATATATATATATATATATATATATATATATATATATATATATATATATATATATATATATATATACATTTATATATATATATATATATATATATATATATATATATATATATATATATATATATATATATATATATATATATATATATATATATATATATATATATATATAACCAGGCTAACACGCATTCGCGAGTGTAACAAATATCAATATCAAGGTTTTTCGTCTGAAAGGCATTTGAGATGATGTGGGCACATAGGATTTAAAGAACTTGAACACATCTATAATGAAAGACCGAAAAATTCATGGATGCAACAGACATATAACGTGTTTCGTTATATTCCTGTAGCATCCATGAAAGGCATGGCCTAGGTGACCTTGTCCATGATATAAGGACCTACAATCTGAAGACGAGGAAAGCTGACCCCAATAGTCCACGAAGACAATAAGTTGGGATGGAGCCAGGAAGAATAAGAAGAAGAAGGAATATAAAACACATGTTTTCTATTTTAATTCGTACAAATGAGGTTTCCATTTTTCCTGGCTAGTGTATAAAACCAATTGAACAAAAATGCAACGTATTAAATCGGCAAGCTACGAGCTACTTTTAAAGATAAAACATCTACTCTATATTGACTGCCAACTGCATCCAATTCGAAAAATATCTTGTTGAAGATATTATTTATCGTAATGGTCGTAGACTTCAATCCATTAGTGCTTGAATTTCGATTCGATCTCGTGAACTACCGAAATAGGGTTGCAATCATAAATTTATAAGTTACAGTAAGTCCCACTATAAATTCTCACGAGTCGGGTTTGTCGTTACATCCGTTCAGATCTAGAAATGGTACAGTAGTGACCCCTTATATTGGAAACACGCTATACATATTTGATATTCATCATTATGATAAAAATTAAAAAGGCTTTAAGAAAACAAAAAGACATAAAAAGACAAAAATAAAGACACAAAAGGCATATTAAAAAGGCTTAAGTTAATTGGATGATTCATTTTTATTGAAACAATTTTTTACCTTTTTATATTATTTTCAGATTGTAAACATAAACATTTTAAGTGTGTCCAAATACTCGTTTACAAATCTGGGTTTTTCCACTAAGGAGTTATTTTTAATTTTTGATATTTCAACATAGATGAAGAATGATATAGAAATCAGGGTATTTACAAGGATAACGACCTGTCATGGGCTGGTTAAGAAATCAGTTTGATTGATAACTACATTATACAATTTTTAAATTCATTGTTATATGGACATTTTCATAATCATCTCATGACATTCCGTAATTTAGTTCGCAGCAGCCATCTATGATTGGATTTAGCAAGCTTTTATTTAGCTGAGACCTTTTTATTTGTATGCAAGACGCAAACCCGGAATATATTACATTCTGAGAAATGCCTGAAAACCCTCTCAACATATGTAGATAAAAAAGATTTCCATATTTTTCTCCAGACAACCATATTCTTCATTATCTTTGTCAAAAAAAACTATTAATCAACGCATATTCTTTTTCATCTTTGATAAAGCATTTAGCAATTCAAAGTGTGCTTATTTTCCTTAAAATATCTTATTATGGACAGTGAATGCCGAGAACACGGTGAATGGTGCACTAAAATCACATTTGTTCAAAATTTAATTCCTTTATATTTATGTGAACAGCATAATATTTATGACCATATAATCGGACAGTCAATTTAGCAAAGTCGCGAAAACAAACGATGACTAGTTATAATAATATGACCATAGGCTGTACTAAAACTGCCGTAGGAGCAAGATATTGCAGTCTCCGATGGTATCGGTTCGTGTGTAATAATACTGAAAACCAATTTGGTGCATCTATTTGGCGCCAACATCGACAACAAAAAAATAGACGAAAAATTTCACACGGACTCATTGACGCCACTTTAAGAGGCTTAGGTACTATATTAGAGGTAGGTACTCTACACTCTGCCGCGACAGTTACGAACGATTACTGTAATTAAAATTGTTCGGCAGGAATTAGGTTTCATCCCCCATTACGCTGGAATTTCATCCCTTATTAACGATTTGAGGATATCGCAGGATGTGAACCGAACTATTTCCTTTCCAGGACATCTGCTTTCATGCGTCGCATTTTTTAAAGCTACTTTTATATTTGTGTGGAATATGATGCTGACATTTAATATTATATATAAATAATAATAAAACCCTTATCCGCACCCCAATGGTGCATAGGGCACTGTGCCATATAAACGCAGTGTTATCTTGATCGTTTACACATGAAGGAAAGGTGATCAGCCCTCCGCTTCAAGTACCAGTCCAGGGTAATATTTAATAAATATTACAGTGAGAAAATCACTCGTATTTATTCTTACCCCCCCTGGGAATCGAACCCGGGTCCTCCAGAACGGTAGCCGAGCGTGCTGACCATTACACTACGGAGGCGGACAATATTGACAATATAAAGGCGGATATTATATATAGCTATACCCAAATTAACCTTTTATATTTGTTTTGATATGGTTACTTTGAAATACATACATATTTGACATTATCGCTTTAAATGTCCGCTTATCTACTTGTATCTTTGAAGGACCTTCAAAATATCAGAACTTAACAACTTTTATTAAAATGACGAAAAAGGGAGTTGAATATCTTAAACAATCTCAAAAACGTGTTAACATAACCTGTAATATATCCAATAAAAAGTAAACGTCAAAATGACAACTGTGTTGTAAATAAAATCTCAAAAAAGTTGAAAATACGAAGAAGAAAAAATGTTTTATTTCAATTAATCTGTTCGATACTGTAACATTTTCTAGGTTTTTCTCATAAAATTTTTCAATTTTAAGTTAATACTGAATCAATAGCTATTAAAATATAAGATCTGTTACCTATTACAAATATTCATTAATATATTTTTACAGGTATACAGCACGCTCGGCTACCGTTCTGGAGGTCCCGGGTTCGAATCCCAAGGGGGGGTCAAATAAATAAATGTAATTTTTTTACTCCAATATTTATTCATTATTACCCTGGACCTTAGTACCTGAAGTGGAGGACTCATCACCTTTCCTTCATATGTTAACGATCAAGATAACACTGCGTTTATATGATGCAGTACCCTATGCACCATCGGGTGCAGATGAGTGTTAAAAAAAGAGGAGACGCATACAT
>NW_028282805.1:0-24972 GCF_059751285.1 Brachycentrus maculatus
TCCCAACCCCAACCCTCCCAACCCCAACCCCAACCCCAACCCCAACCCCAACCCCAACCCCAACCCCAACCCCATACTTCATTTAGTTTTAGGGTGTTGATTAGGTTATAAATAATTATGTATATTTGATAATTATTTGCGCTGTAGCTTTATATTGGCTATTATTATTATGCAAATAGTGCAAGTAGTTTATTGGATACTTTATTTATATTATTAAAACTGATAATCATATCTATTAAATAGTTAATAGACCACTGATAAATCTCGATCGAAGTAAATGTATAATTGCTATTTATTTCTTGTATAGTTTAAACCATTCGACAGTTTTAAAATGAAACCTCTCAAATCTAACCTACACTTATTTATAACTGCTAATTCTGTACGATTAAAAAATATATATTCAATATTTCTGCTATCGATAGTGCAGAGAATCTGCATGTGATTATTTGCTCAATCTCGCAAATGCATTTACACTTTTCAAATGATGGACCTCGCCTGCATTTGCATCATTTTTGAATACAATTTTGTTTTTCTCTGCCCTTGACATTGAAAGTGTATTCTCACAGCCTTGAAATGATGAATTATTGCCACTGTTGGTATCTTTGTTCGTTGGATTAAAATTATGGCCTATGTTATTGTAATCGCGTGTCATATTGCTCTCATTTGTTTAATAATTCTTCAAACAGCTTTTGTGAAGATCTGCACCCTTGCTTTCCTTTTTGGGCAGGCTATTCGAAATATGATATACTGGATTTGATGGAATATACGCAAGCTGATGGTTTTATTTATTAGAGTTGTAAACACCGCGATTGTTCAGGCTTGATGGATTCGAGAGATAGTTGCTACTGATTCGGCAAAAACCATCACTTGTTGGCTTTGACACATACTTTTCATACTTCTTATCGATTTATTGGAAATCCGGAATGTTGGGGCTCTTTAAAATGCTCCCGTTTTCCCATCTATTGTCTCTTCCTTTATGGTTGAGGCTACTGTTCGGATGAGCAGACGAACCTTTATAAGAGTCATTTATCTGAGTGCAGTCTGCTGCTTCCTCTAAGTAGTTTAAAGAATTTATTGTTTCGATATTCGACACACGATTGTGCAGCTGTTTTCCTGGATCTTCATCCTCTCGATTCGATTCGAGCAGCCCAAAAGTTTTAAACTCATGAGCAGTATCACAGTTGCGTCCGGTTTGGAACTGGCCATTCTGCAATTAAGTCTTGGTGCACAAATAGAACCGATCATCTATTATTTGCTTATCACAATTTGTTTTCTAGTAGCATCCTTGCTTATCTGCGGCTTGGCTTTCAGCTCTGGTGAGCTTTTCGCGCTTCAGTATAGATTCTGCAGAATAGATACTGTGAGGATGGGGAATATACTAGAGTTTAAGAGGTGATACATTCGTCGAGCGAACGCCTGCTTACCCAATATTTCTTGTTTATTGGCTCTTCTCGAACTGATTTCTAGGTATGCGCTCTTGGCGAATCCCATGCAGGTTTGAATTACCTTAAGCACATGATTCATAGTTAGAGTGATATCTTTTGTGAGTCTTTAATTTATCATATCTATTCTTATTCATTTCAGGCTCTTTAGCTTTACAATTATGGTATATGTTCGAATCTTCCTCCTTAGAGGGGCCTTAAATTATTTTTTCAGGCTTCTCTAGCATCTGGTTAATCATGCTCATGTACGACGGATACTTTTTCAGTTTGTTCTCCACGATGGTACGGATGGAGTTGGTTAGGCCTTGATTTGCATTTAAATTGCCTTCATTACTACTGTAATTTCTCATCTTATCACTCATCTTATCATCCATCTTATCACTCAGTTTAGCACTTATCTTATCATTAACATGATGGTCTGCTCTGTCATTTACCATATTTTCATATTTTTCGACGAACTATCTGCTTTTGCTGAATTCCATTTTGGAAAAATGCTGCTAGTGTGCTGATTTGGATGGTTTACTTCTGCTTTATTGATGAGTTTCTTTCTTTTATTCGATATCTATGAATAGCTACTCTGAAATGTTCTTAATCTACTTCACTGCTTCCATATACTCCTTGATGTTCTTTTACTGTAGAACTTTTTTTATGCTCTTAAATATGTTCTGATTGAAGCATTTTTTTTATACCATGTTGATGGTGTCCCAGATTATGAATGCAGCATTCGCGGATGTCGAGTTATAGTTGCGAATGGGTCGCAATGAACTCAAATTTGGATTCATCCAAATAAGTACCTCACCTCTTTCGTTGAAGCATACGCATTACTAGGTCAGTCCGACGATTCCCACAATGCTTTTCAGCTGTTCCAACCCCCGAAACGCCCCATATAAAATTTTGTAGGCTTGCACTTCATTAATATTCTTGCATTATGAGAGCCTCCTCGGGATCCTTTCGATGAGCACTTCAATGATGTTGGCTTAATTTTTGACAAACCCCTGACGCTTCACAAGTGAAGACAAATTGCTTTTTTGGATTTAGCCGTGAATGTGAGCAGTTTATTAAAGGACAGGGTAGCCCTCAGCAATGACGAGAGTGTGCTGCTGCTCCCAAATAGTGCAGTTCTGTATCTTGGTCTTCATTACCCATTGCTTTGATATTTATATTGGCTTTTTGGTTTATTTTCTGGTTTCTGCCATCTGAGCTTATCGAAATGTGGAAGTTATTTCTCAAATTCTATAAATAATTACATTACTATATTTTTGCTCGCCTTGAAAGATTATATTAATGTGAATATGATTTGCTCGCCCAAATAATTTGCATGACGAGCAGAGAGTAATACAAATTCAAGAGTAGAATTCAATAACATAATATTTAAATATTTTCAAAGGGTGACTTACTCATTAGCTGCCGAATAATTGAACATGTCCAGAATAACTGAAGAACTGCTTCGTAAGCGCTCAGAGCACAACTAATGCTGCTTAACTACTCTTGAGGAAGTATCTTTGCATCAGCAATAACTCATCAAAATATAAAATCTAGACATCCTGTGCAGGCATCTCAAAATCCTCTACCTCCAGAACAATATCATTGAGAAAATGGAAAACCTGAACAAGCTCAAGGAGCTTTAATATCTCAACCTTGCCCTCAATAACATCTCCAAAATCTAAAACATCTAGGGATGTGAGTCTCTCAAAAAGTTGGACATGACTGTGAATTTTATTGACGTCTTCGAACTTCATGAAAGTGTCATATGCTTGTCCAAGCTGCCCAACATTAAAGAAGTGTTCTTAACGGGCAACCCTTGTGAGGATTGGAAAGGCTGTAAATAATACTTCATCGCCCATATCCCAACGCTCGAAACATACAATGGGGAAACTGTGACACCTTCTCAACGAATTAAGGCTCAGCAGAACATGCC
The DNA here is from genome assembly GCF_059751285.1 of Brachycentrus maculatus. Taxonomy (NCBI): domain Eukaryota; kingdom Metazoa; phylum Arthropoda; class Insecta; order Trichoptera; family Brachycentridae; genus Brachycentrus; species Brachycentrus maculatus. Next base: position 3,361 of record NW_028282805.1, read on the forward strand.
AGCATTGAAGCAAGATTTATACCTCACCATAAAGTTGAAGTAAGTCGACCGAAAGAAACAGCAAGAGGAATAAAGATAACGCAAAAAAATGGAAGAAAATCTCACTTAAGAGTAAAAGGCCAAGCTAGCAAGCCCTTACACGAAAGAGTCAAGGAAATAAATGTATGTTCAGATGGCATAATAGAAAGATAAAAAGTAACGAGAAAAAAATCCCGAAAAGTATAAGGTTGTGCCTGAGCCATAAATGTATAAAAAGGACGGTGAAATAAGACAGTGCAACTAGGGCAGGTTCACGTACAAGCTCCGCGAGTATGATGACGCAGATTATTCTTTCCTGTAAGTGCAGATTCCCAAGCATTTGGACACTTCTGAATTAGAAGTCAATATAAATCCCCATTGGATCAGTGTTAAGATTAAGAAAAAATTATTGCAACTCAAACTGGCAGAAGAAGTAAGAATCGAGTAATCTAAAACTGAACGGTCTCAAATTACAGGCTTTTTGATGGTGAAAATGAAAAAATAGAACCCGCACGAGTTCCTCCGCAAGAATAAATAGTAAGAAAAGAGAAAAAAGAAGGAGGAATAAACAAACAAGATTAAAAAATAAAAATAGTAAAAGCAGAGAGTGATCTTGCTCTGCGATGAATACGAAAGAAAAGCCAGAATATAAGAGGATGAAATACCTGATTTATAGTGAAGAAGTGCTCATTGAATCATCATTAAATATATAATTAAATTTAAAATGCCTTTAATTATATCAAAATGTGACAATCAGCCATAATTATGGGAGCCGATGAGGAGGAGTGTTTACGTAGCAAATAGCTGAGCTTTGATAGATAAAATTGACTATTAGAGGCTTTGAGAGTGATTGAAGCATCTTTCATGTTGTTGAGTTGAAACAACAACAACAACAATAGCTGATTAATTAACGAAGATTAATTATCTCCTTATTTATTTCCATGAAAAGACTCATAAATAACAAATGGGAAATATTCGTGATTACCTTCATGTGCTACACTAGTATTCACGCCTTGAGGACAACTTACTCATATATTAAGCCTTTTCTGGCTGAAAAGACGGAAACTGATATGAAATATGTGGGAATAATTGACTCTCTCATGCTCGCATTTTTAGGGTTCGGCCACTACATGCACACGCTCAGGCCGATTTCTAATCCAGTCAGATCCTTATGGCTTGCAGTCTTAGCGTGCTCTATCTCCTACGCACTAATCCCAACCGCGATGATGTTTGAATTCAGCCGGAGCATTTATGTTGTCGGAGTGCTAATGGCTATAAATGGGTTTTTACAGTCGTACACATGGCCTACTCTTTTAGTCATGATCAGAACTTATTTCGAAGGCGACCAATATTCAACCTTGTTAGGCTTTTGGGCAACAAACGCTAACTTCGGCAACATTATGGGTCTGATAATATTTCGAATCCTACCCTATATAAACTTCGGAGAGAATGCAAATTAGTCCTCCATCGGCATGTTCGTAACAGCGTCATATGCACTGATTAACAGTATTGTTATTGCCTTCCGAGTTTTTCCGTTCCAGATATCCCCTACGAGCGCCGGAAAAGAGGAAGACGAAGATATAGCTGACTAACAATAGTAAGGAAAACAATATAAGAAAGGGAGTTAAAATTCCGAACATTTGTTAGCAAAAACCAAATCAGTTAAATCGGTCAGGTCGGTTAGTCCTTCCTTTGTAAAAGCTGCCGGTTCTATGTCATCCTTTGTCGATATCTAGTCGCTTTTCTTTGAGCCACAGTAGGCAGACGATCAAGCTCCGAAGCTATCTCCTCTTTCTGTCTTCAAAGATGTCAAAGTTGTGCTCATGACTGTTTGTTTCGCCTTGACTAAGTCTGTAATTTACGGGATCATGCTTTGGGTAATATTTCATCATATAATAGCTTCCACTCTATTTCAAAAGTAATGAGGAACTGAAAAGCTGGGCTGTCTAAATTCCCATTTGTTACGATATTTCAGCGATATTTGGGTCAATCGTTTTGGGGTATCTCTTTAGAAAGGTCAAAAATAAAGGCTTATTAATGAATCCCTTCATGGCTATTTTGGTTGTGGTGTTTCTCTGCATGAAAATGTTCAACTTGGGACTTGCTCTCATGGTCACAGCAGTCGTCATCGTTGGATTCACCCTCGGAGGCACATTCAACACTCTTTCAGGACTTGTCGTGATAGAGCTGACCACAGTGATTCCGTAAAAGTATAGAGCTTCCAGTCTAAGTTTCTACTCAGCCCTAACAATGGCCATTGGCAATATCACAACAGCCCTCACTCAGATCCTTATTGGGTTTGTGATCGGCAAAGAAAGTTCATACATTTATTAATTTAGATGAAGGTATGCTGTTCATTGTTTTCATGATATACTCGGGCATATGCCTAGTATGTTTTTTGTTGATGGCGATCATACAGACACAACAGAACGTAGTTTAAAGGAGGCAAAAGGATGCATAGATTGAGCAAGCTGAGCAGGCTAAGAATGAGAACCAAAATCACGGTGATTAATGATTGTTTCTTCTTTTATAAGTCTCAGTGCAGCTTAAAGTGCATATCAGTTTGCAATAAGCATAGAATACAGCTGAAGTATATGTTTGCTCTTTATAGTTATAGATTACAAATATACTTAATATTTAGTTCAGTAAATTTGAATGAGATATAAATGATTAATGATCAAGCCAAAACAATTACTAGCCAACTGTAGTCATAAAATTAAAGCCACAATAACACTCCTTAATCGAAAGCCAAGTCTCCCTTCCAAAAGAAATTCCTCAGTCCTTTCTAATGTTTCCAAACAGTCTTGCCTTTCAGATCGGATATTTGACAACAACTATAAAAAGAGCTTCCAATAGGACAAACACCCCAAGAAGAAAAGTGGCCATTAAGTCACTCCAGCTTCCCACAAGGCATTCGACATCGTTCTTCCACTTCAAACTAAAAACGAACCAAACAGCGTTTCAGCAACCGAACGCAAATCAAAATAAGACATAAAGAGCAAGTAAAAACTGAAAGACGCGAACAAATTTAAATACCATTTGGGGAATGAGGAAAACTCATTGAAATAGACTGACCATAACTTGACTATTTTCCAGTGGCTCCTGGTAATGAGGAGATGCTTTCATTCAGAGAATAAAAAGAGGCAGTGCAAATACATAAAGCAGAGATCACTCCTCAACTACATCAAAAATAAACTCTATCCGAACTCGCTCTGGAACTAAGTCCTGGCACACGACAACGAGGTGAAATTCACTAATAGTTAGATCGTAAAAATCATCGAGCAATAAACCAAGAACAGGATCAATTTGGATGATATTTTTATATGTCTGAGCAGAGGTTACAAAAACAATACCGTCGACGAGCATTAAAGTGCGGCTGAAACTGCGCGATTTGTTTAGCAGATGAAATCATAGAATGAAACCCACAATAGCAAAATATGCATTCGAAATACAAATGCTTCTCCAAGCATTCTTTCGATTGCCAACACGACCCCTCAGCATGCGAGTTTGCCTATGAAGAGCCATCATAAAAAATAAATATCGCTTGCCAACTCAATTTCTATGAATTCTATTGACACCAATGAGTTCTCTCGAAGGAGCAACAAAGTGGAATACGACAACATCTTGCCGATTTCACCTATTTCGCAGACGAATAATGCTTCGTTTTCTATTTAATAAATTTCCTCTCAGTTCGAGCAGACGCTCACTGAGAAGTTTTAATGCACATTGAGCAATATCGAGAGCTTTAAGCAAAATCTGTTAAAAAACGCAGAGAAGGACAGTGTGGTTGGAGAGAAGAAGCTGCTTGTTTGCTTCATAAATGAAATTATGGACTATACTTTGTACAAGGCCAGAAATGGCAACAACAACGGACAGAATCGTTTTTTTTATGGGCTCAAGCTACCTGAAAGGCCATCTTCCGAATAGTCTAATGTGGTTTCTAAAAACTATCAATCGATTCTGAATAAACTGTTCGAGTCCCCCAACTTTGTGTAGTATTTCCAGTTGTTTTCAGCAATCAAACTCAACAATCGCCCTTAATAGATGACTCATATCATCAGTTCTCTCTCTTATAGCAACGTTAGAATCTTAAACTTGGCCAATAATCAAATGCGGAAACTCCCCTCTCCGCATTCATACACTCGCCTCTAATTTCTCAACCTGAACAACAACAAAATTAGCAATATCGAGGAGCTGCTGTCATTACCGGCTTTAGAGGAGTTACACTTGAAGGGTAATCAAATCGATCACGTCCTTGCAGAAGAGTAGAGAGTCACTGCTCAATCGTAATCAATAGCTATAAATAGACTGAGAATACTGGACATCAGCCAGAACTTAATCCAAAAAGAAGAGGATTTATGGGCACTGACTCATCTGCACAGCCTGAGCATGCTCAACCTGCATGGCAATCCCATCATGAGCAACAGAAATAGGAAATGGGTGGGATTACTGAACCAGGCCATCATTTGTGATTACTCCTAACTTTACGTAGACATGCAGACTAACATAGGTGTTTTCTGGTTTCACACAATATAAGGATGTGGCATTTGAAGCCAAGATACGCAAGAGCAGTAATCTATCAACATCGCGTAGTGTTCAGCGGCCTCCCAAATGAGAAGCAGCATTAGTTTAATCCCTATTATTTCTATCTCTTTGGTTTAGCATCATTAATTAATATCTTATTGGCTACTAGCCAGTAAGTCTATTTGTTTATGCTCATATGATTATCAATATATCAATATGAAAGTAGTCGGCAAGAAGCATTACAAGCAGTATACACTGAAGGAAGTTTTAGGGACTGGGAGCTTCGGCAAAGTCTATCACTCTCCGCCCTACGCAGTCAAGGAAATGTGCTTTCAGGGGCTATCTCCATTCATCGTGAATGCCCTGCAGAATGAGATAAAAATACTGGATAAAATTAGCCACAAAAATGTGGTTAAACTGATCGATAACTTCCGGGAGGGGCAGAATGTGTATTTAGTCTTAGAGCTCTGCGATATGGATTTGAGCAAATATTTAAAGCTTAATGGCAAGAAGCTTACATAGCAAAAGTCCATGGAAATCCTTAAGCAAATACTGGAAGGGTTTCGCGAGCTCTATAAAAACTAAATTATTCACCGTGATCTCAAGCCAGCCAATATCTTGGTCAATTCGAAGGGCTAATTTAAATTAGCAGACTTCGGCTTTGCTAAAATAGTGCATCAGTATGATAGCAATGTCCTGCACTCCATCGTTGGTACACCCCTATATATGGCTCCTCAAATCCTCGCCAAGAAGGAGTACACTACCAAGTGCGATATTTGGTCAATTGGATTCATCTTCTACGAGATGCTCACTGGGACCTTCCCCTGGATGGGCACTTCAGAATCCGATTTGCTCAAAAACATCACCTCGAGGCCCTTGAATGTTCCAAATGGTATAAGCACTGCGACCAAAGAACTTGTCTCCAAGATGCTCGTGGTTAATGAAAAAAACAGAATCGGCTGGGAGGAACTGTTTCAGATAGTTCTTTCTCCCAATAATCCAGCCCGCCCTCTCTCCAGAGATGAACCCAAAAAATAAATCCAGGACAAATAGAATAAATAGAATAGGCCAACAACTACTGAAAGAAGGAGGTTGTTCACCCCCAGCAGGAAGGCCAATATTCCAATCAGCTCCAATAACCAAATAGCAGAAGGAAAAGTAGCCCAAAAAGCATAGAAAAAATAATAAAAGTTAGATGTCGACTGCTTCATGTGTTACGAAAGCGTGTTCACTGATTTAATGTAAATTTAGCTTGAAAGGTTTTACGATGAGAAAACCGCGCATTAGATCTGCACAAATTTCACCGGTAAAATGAGCAGCGAACATAAAGAGAAGTTCCGTAAAGTTCTACAGCACTTCAACACTGATTTTCAAAAAGGAGCACTCAAAATATGGAACATTGCATTATGAGTCATACAAATCGCTGATATCCTTATATTCTATCGTTGATTAATGGGTTGATAATTGCATCGATATAATGTTATTTTATCAATAAAATGCTGCCTGCTTGACTAACGAGCAGTGCTATTATGGCGCTCATATAATAAATACATGATTGAACAATTTCAAAGACTGTCCCTCACGACCCAAGACTTCCTTCTCTCCCAGCTAAGCGATTCCTAATTGCCTCATTAGCTCATCCCGAAATCGAAGATAGTGAAAATCGACTCTATTTTCGTGAATAACTTCAAATCCTTCAGTACATTGCAGTTTGAATATAGATAAGAAGTATATTGGCCCTTTCTTAAACTTTACTTGCATCATCGGTCCGAATGGGTCAGGCAAATCAAATATCCTGGATGCACTGATGTTTTGCTTCTGCTCGTAGGCCTCCAAGCACTCGCTTCTGGATGCTCGTGAATTGATCAACCGGCAAGGGAAGCAAAATTTTCGGGATCTGGTCAAGGAAAATAAAGTCTGCTCCGTCCAAGTTCGTTTTGTCCTGTAAAACTAATAAAAGCTTGTTTTCGAGAGGAAGCTCGATCCGGAAAACAATGAAGACTACCAAATCAACCACCAGCAGGTGACCAAAAAGGTATACCAAAATGTTCTCTTCCATAGAAACATAAACTCGGTCACTCCGAACTTTTCGATATGGCAGGGTGAAATCGATAGGCTGGTTTTGAAGGAACCGATGCAGCTGACTGCTCTTTTTGAAAATTTAAGTGGCTCCATCTTCTATAAAAAAGAGTATGATCAGCTGAAGGATTAACTGGAGAGCCTGCAGCAGGAGTTCTAAACCAAAACCAAGAAGCTGAATAAGCTCAGGCTCTAAAAGAAGAACACTAAAAATTCTTTGAAAAATGAAGAACAAATAAACAAGTGGTAAGCTTCCTACACTGAGGTTATGCGCAAGATGTTCCTCCTGAAGGCCCTCTAAAAGGAAAGGGAAGTGGAAGACTTACAAAAATAAATATAGAGAGTCAGGGAATCGGAGGGCGGCAGAATCAAGCAAATAAACTAACTCAAGGCAGAAGCTCAGGAGTCGTATTTAAAAAAGAAAGAATGCCAAGAAAATTTAACCAAATTGACCGAATAAATCGAAACTTTGCATCGAAACGCCAAACAAATTGATAACCCTGCCAACATCCTCGATAAACAAGAGCTCTGCCATCATCAGAACTAACTATAAAGCCTATAGAAACAAATTAGAGAATTGAAAGACAAGCAATAAATGTTACATGCCAGCATCCCTGAAATGCCTTCGAGTTAACTCATCTCATAATACCTGGAAATATATTAGAAGTGGGAACAAGAGAATTCCTCCCTGAGCCGAGAGACCATAAAAAAGAATAATGAAGTTCTCTATGTCTCGGGAATGTTGCAAGCAAAAAGAGAGATGATGAACGAGGTTTAGTAGAGGAAAAAGAAGTACCACCTCAAACAACAGTAAAACAAAGAATCCCTACATCGATAAAGATAATACTTAAAATAGATTAGCCAATCCATTGCTGAGATTATTTCGAAAGATTAATCTTCGAGGAGAAGCACCCAGGCATTCAAACAGTAACTTGAGAACAAAAAGGAGCAGCACGCTACACTCCTGTCCAGTATTGAATAGTTGTAGTTAATCATATCAGAGCAGGCCTCTTCCAAAAAGTAAGGCGACCTCCTAAAGCATTTGTCGGCCATTGCCGGTTTTCATGGCTTGCTTTAGAATAAGATAAAGCCAATCTCTAATAAATATGAAGTCGTCTTTGAAAATCTGTTCCGCGGAATCAGCAAGCAAATGCTCGCCCAAAACTAGAAGGCATCGAAATAAATAGGATCCCGACTTAAATAACTGAGTATCATGAAGACGCTTGTCATTCTTGACAATGTTGCTTCAAGCAGCAGCACAATGGCCAAAAACAATGAGATCAGGAAGAAACTGGGAAAAGATGCAATACCCGCAATTGATTGCGTCCAACTTGATGAGTCACTGACCGGATTCAGGAATTATTTGAATAATCATTTATATGGCAAGGTCATATGCGATAGTCTGAGTATTGCATTTAAAATTCGGGATAACGGTATCGAGGGCGTCAAATAAATATATACTACTGACGGAAATGTTGTCAGAAAAGATGGAACAGTCTCGAGCCATGGTGACCCATAAACTCTCAAAAAGGTCTACAAGTATTTCGTGAAAAAGTCTGATGTCTTTCAAGATCTGGCCAAGCTGAACCGGGAAAAAGGTAAGCTTTAGGAAGAGTTGCATGCACTTGCAATGAAATGTAATAATGAAAACAGAGTCTCCTCATAGCTCCAAAAACTGGAAGTGAAAAAAACATAAATTGTCACAAAGATATCTCAGTTATAAATGATGGCTTCTGCAAAGGAACCCAAAATGCCTATCTCTCTATTTCAGGAAAAGGAAGAACTCTAGAGAAAAAAAGAAAAGCTATAAAGGGCGATGCAATAACTTGAGAAAATGATGAAAGATTCAAAGTTGTTTGCTCACTTTATTCGCAAGCATAAAATAGAAAATCTGGAGGTCTTTCGAAACGCAAGCAACGTCGTTCAATTCTAGAGAAACATGAAACTAAAAAATAAAATCCTGAAATAAATATCCTCCATCGATACAGAACTGAAAAGCATTCAGCAAAATGCAAACATAACAGTGAAGAAGATACAAAAAATAGACAACAAGATAATGTAATTTCCCCAGAAAACGGAGAAGAAGAGTATTGAACAATCGATCAAAGAAAAGTAAAGTCTAGCTACTTAGTTGAAAAGGAGTATTCGCGCCTTTGAAGAGAGCATGAAAGCTGAAAATAGAGACAAAATGTTCTTGGTGTCTGCACTTCCAGCTCTCGAAGCGAAACTGGCCTATGCCAGGCAAAAAATAAAGCAAAGCCTTGCGGAAATAGCTTAAGAATATGGCATTAAGTTCGAGTACCCAATCGAAAATGAGGAGCTACGTAAGGAGCTTTAGTTTCCTAAAAAGAGAAAAATCACATAGTCTGACATTGAGCAGCTATCTGAAGAGCTCAAAGGCGAAAAGCTGAGAATATAAGAAAATTTAAATAAGTATAATACTTTACTGCTCAGCTTCATCAAGCCGCATTCTGCCAACTCACGATCTGACGAAGGAATTCAAGAATAAATTGACAAACTGCTTGAACAAATCGATTAAACGAAATAACGGAAGAATAAGCAATCTGGAGAACTTGAAACCATTCGTAAGGACAGAGCAATTGTCCTGAGTTAGTTTATTAGCAGGCTTAAAGTTAACTTATAAAACTCATATAAGATACTGACTGAAATCGATAATGGAATATATGGGACTGTTGATTTGCACATAGAAAACACTGACTATCCATTCGACTATGGAGTTTATTACAGCCCAACACCTCCAACAAAAAGGTTCATTTACGATTTATAACAATTATCAGGAGGCTAAAAATCAATCGCGTCTCTGGCTTTGCAATACTCTTTAGCATTGACTACTGGCGTCCCATTTTTAATTTTAGACTAAACTGATGCTTACCTGGATGCAGGTAATGTAAACAGATTTCTCAGTCTGATTAATCACTCGATGCAGCGTATTTGTTGATTAAGTATAGATAAAATGACCCAAATGATCATCGTGACTCATAAATCGGATCTCTTTTCGGAAAGTGAATCGCTAATAGGAGTCAGCAGACCAAAATAAAAAAGCCTCAGCCAAGTTTATTCACTCAGGTTAGCATAAAATTGAGATTTAACATATGATTTTATTAGTTATCAGCAGTCCCAATCCATCTTAGCAATACCAATATCAATATGAGTACCAAGAGTATTTTTGACTTAACTTTGTTGGAGGCATCCAAAGATCTGTTGTTAATGAAGAGTTGACTTTTTTGCTCAGATGCATCATTTGAAAGTTGTTGGCGCCAATTATGTTGACTGACGCGCGAACCTTTGCTGAGTTAGGGTGCCTCTTCTCTTTCATGCTCGAATGATAATTCTTCTTATTCTGGATGGCATAGCGGTCTTGTTTGTTGGCAGGTTTCGAATTGGGGCTTTTCTTGTTAGCTATAAGATAGCACAGTTCTTTTTGAGAAGAGCTCTCCTTTGTGAGTGTTTTGTTGTTTATTACCACAATGTTTTTTCAAAGGCATTTTTGTTGATTGAACTGCTAAAGTAAAATAGGGTCGAATTGCTTTTGCTTTGTGGTTTATCCATATAATCATTCGAGATAACAGGAGAGGAGTATTTTGCTCTTTTGTTGAGAGCTACTTTTGGGGTCGGGGGTTTATGGTTGTTTGCAAAACTATCAGGCCTTTTTAATTCCCATAAGTTTGATTTTAATTTTTTACTCGCCTTCTCGGATGAAACGCTGTGGCCCTTATGATTCCTGGTTCGCTTGGGATTGACATTGCCTTCAGGGCTCTAAAAGACTTTCGCATAAGCGTAAGCAGTAATTCCATGATAGTGTTTGCTTTTTTGATTGTTATCTTCTTGCTGCTTGGATTGTGTCTAATTTTCGGGGTTTATCAACTAAACACGATTCGAATAGTTTGGCTAATTTAAAATTGTATTGATATTTTAGATGCCATCCTTACTACAGTTTTTGATTTCGAAATAGTGAGGATTCAGATAATTAGGGATAAGATCTGTCTGCTTTCTTTCTTTCTCTTCCAAGTAAGCCGAGTTAACAAAAAGTGTTATTCATGAGCCTTCCATCATCATTACAGTGTTCATCCCAGTTATGGCTGAGTTTGCATGTGGTCTGGATGCGCAATTAGAGTTCTTACAGTTGTTTGCGATAATTGGGTTTTATCACGAGGTTTTTCCTTCTGCTTTCCAGATACTAAATCGACTTTGTGATGCTCCAGTGGTACTTTCTCATGAAGTAGACAATTACAATGACACTCGCTCGAGTCAAGCCGTTTATTGAATGAACCAGACAGCTCTAACCGTTTTACATGGCTTCCTCGATGAACTCATAAATAGTGTCGGCAAGTCGTTGCTGTTATCGAACATCTGAATTTATTATTAAATACGTTGGTTTCGCGTTCTGACCAGCTTACAGACAGATAATGCAATCCGAATTTCTCCCAGAGGTTGCCGATGGTTCCAGCGACGGTGTTGACGATGCGAGTGACCTTGTTACTGATTATAAATTCGATGTCCTGGATAGATGAATGCATACTTTGGCTGCGAACTAATCTCCGATGAAGAGCCCGTCTTTGACTTTGATGGGTCCTTTAAAAACTTCATAATACGCATTAGAATTATGTGAATTCATCATTATACTCTAGTTTTCCGCAAAAGCGACGAAAAATATTGGATCCTGAATTAACCAATTTATGATTTGACAATCTTATATCAATTTTAACTATTCAGTCTATTGATTTTGGCTGGCTGCAGAATATCGGTTATGGCTACAGAATTAAGTTATCAGCCCTTAATGCTCTGAGAACAAAGAACATCGACCAATTAAACTAATTAAAATTGTTATTTAGCAGAATTTAGGCATTTCAAGGCATACAATTAGGCAATTAGGCAATTAGGATTATCTGCTTGCACATTTGATAATCCACGAATCTATATGCATGCTAATAAATATGCTCGCATCATTAATATAAGATAGTTACAAATAAAATAATTAGCACTTAATTATGTAATTAAGTATGAATTTCATTCCCGAAGTAAGTCCAAAAAGCCATTGAATATGGCTTAGCTTATATTGTCATTGCTTTAGATCGAGCTCTACGATTCCTGGATCAGTATGGCCACAATTGCCTGGGACTTATCCATTTATTATATGCAAAGGAAAGCATTTCGATTTGAAGCTAACCTGAGGGGAGCTACAAAGACTTTGCTCTCTTGATCGATCTGAAACGAGTGTCGAAAGTATTTTTGAAAATCTTGATAATTCCTGATAACTTTGAGGTCGATTGCTATGGGGTGTCGATAGATTTTGCGATTGTGATCGTGATGGCTTGACAACTGCTGTTTGATTTAGAAGACAACGCTGCTTGTTGGATCACACCTGATGTTTTATGCAAATTTAGTTATGGTTATTGGTAATTAAAATCTTACTGTCTAGCTCTCACTCACGCTGCCTGATCTCTTTTTGTTGTATTATAGTTCAAACTGCGGGAGTGCATGCTAATAGGTTTTGCTATGTGCAGCCGACTATGCGACCTGCTACGCAATCAACACATACTTGAGCTTTATGAGAAGCTGACCTTCGGCTCGAACATCCCCGATCTACGAATTCGAAATGCCTAACAGCTTGATGCTCAGGCCAGGCTGATTCGTTGCATGAGGGATTGTTTATGATATCTGCAGATTAGTAATATCGATGAAGGCAGTCACATAGAGGTCAGCCTCTAACGCAAGGTGAATGCCAGAGGAATGGGGATGAGTAATGAGTCCTACTTCAATTTCGCTATTCTTACAGATCAGGCACTTGCTCTTGAGGATGTCCTTCTTGACTTTATAATTGATGGGACAAGGGTTTCTATACTTGCGAGTGTTTCGCTATTGCAGATATTTATTTGATCGTTCAAATGCTTAAGTATTTGCGGGTTTCTTTGGCGTGCCCCAGTCCTTATGAGTCGTATAATTCTGCGTGCCTCTGCTGGACTTAAAGTTGTGACCAGTCGCTAGTGTTTCCAATTAATAATTCTTGAGGATTAAAACTTTTTGAATCTCTTTTTTCCTCATTTAGGCAGCCATCAACTTTTATTGGAGACTCCGTACATTCCTAACATTTGCATCAATCGAGCCACTGCCTTTTAGATTATTTTATATTTGATCTGATTGAAGTTATGGAAACAGTGGGGCCTTTTAGTGTTTGCGCTGAAGCGACAAAAATTTATGCGATAGGGAGAGACCAAATTTTTGTTTGCTATTCTTCCTGGATTCATTGCTGCTGTTGTTATTTTTGCTACAACTATTGTCATCGCTGTTGTGACTCCCTTTAGGTATATGTGAAGAACTTGGATAAGCTCCAAGATCGCAAATTTCGGCTTAGTTTGAGTGTGAATGAAGATTTGATTATAAGTTGACTGGTAGCTTTTTCGGTGTGAAATGCCTAGTAGTTGGCTCTGCAATAAACTATTATTGCAGCTGTTCAACCATGCATAGATCTGAATTCAAAGCTGTGGGGAATTCAGGCTTATTCATTAAATTTAGCTCATATTGTAAATATTGTGATCTTCCCTGAGTGTTTTGATCACTCGAACAGTCCTCTTGCAATTTCTACATTTATTGTTTTAGTTATAAATCGAAGGACATTGAATCCTCTTGGTGTATGTGGCTACCAGACGAATTTTGAGACTTGATGCGATCGGAGGAAAACATCACGAACTCTCGAGGCACTTAATTAAGCGCCACTTTACTGGGGTGATTTGAGCCATGAGATATGTTCATTTGGGCTGAATTTGGAGGTAAATCTTCATGTGGAAACTGTATGTGGATAACAGTTGAATTGGGTGTGGCAATGTTGTGTGACGCAGTGAGGTTGGGTGCAGATGAATCAAGTTGGGTAGATATTGTAAGGTCGCGCGTCGGTTGAACTTCGAAGATGTTCTGATTAAATTTATCCATCATAACAATTGAAGATTGCATATTGATGTAGCTCTGCATGAGCTTTTATATTTTGCCTTTTAGCATCTTCTAGCTATATAGGCCGTCATTCTCATCCTCCTTCGAATCATCCTCGATCATTTTCGCTTTGAATTCTTGTTTCTTCTTCTTTATGTAGTCTTGCATGCCTGAGCCCCCACTATTCTCCATTATTTTCATATTGGCGATGTTCGGCTCGCACGCAGCCAAACTAGTGGAAATTTCAATGAGCAAACTGCCCCATGGATGAAGGTTGTTCTACCGGATCAGTATTCCCCATACGTAGAGCATGTGCCTGCAATGGTAAGCATAGCCACGATGGATGAAATTTACAAGTACTGGATAGAGGAGTAAGTTTTGTACTCTCTTGATGACCTGCTTATTGCCAGTCATCACCAGCCTATCGCATATTTCAAGACTAAGCTTCTACTTTTATTCATTGCTGTTTTGAGAGTTGGTGAGATGATGTTCAGTGCTGGATTCCATCGAGTACTTTCCCACAAGGTTGGCTTAAAGTATGGGGAACAATGCGTCTAAGCTGCTGTGGTCTCCATTTTAGACAGTGGTTATCAATAGTTATGTGCAACATCGCTGTTGTGAGTCGTCGAGAGAGATATCGCTGGCATTGCTACTGTCTGCATCTTTTAGTACTATCTTGACGAGGTAGTCGTTGAATGTTTACACTTAATGATGATTAGCAACCTCCATGCCATTGAAATGGTTTTAAATTTCGCGAGTTTCGGAGTTGCAGTAGTATGCATGAACTTATGGGAATTTAACACCCGCATATATAGCCGATTAATACTGTTTCTTAGCAATGCCTCTCTTCACATGGGTGCCGAGCGCAGTATACATTTCTAATATTATTCTTAAGTAGCTCTGCCCGATTATCTACAAATCTTCCTTCTTATGACCGTGTCTACTGTGGTGAATAAATATAGTCGCTCCTTGGAAATCAGCCTGAACTCCTTTTTCCTGCAACACATGGGGATAGAGGATGGGCAAGATGGTGTGATAAAGAATTGTGAGGAAGGTGTAGGTGGGGTAACGCAGATGATCTTTGATGAAGCGCATAATGAGCAGCTTTGAGTATGGATTAGAGTCCTCATCTCGTAAGATGCTCTAAAAGCATAGGAGAGTCGTCGCAACCGAGTGAATATTCTATGTCCAATCCATTTTCTTTTTTAGCAACGTATTGCTGTAGTGTGTTTTAAATAGTTTATGCAGGACGTCAACATTGGCACGATACCTCTATTTGTCGCGCAGCATTACGCCACAGAATTTTCGCAGCGACTATGGAAAATTTTTATCATTGCGTTGAGAACTGGGCATACTGCTTTGATTATTGAAGGCATCACTTCTGCTGTGAGTATGATAAGAACTATCCCTGATGCCGTTATGGTTGCTAGTTTTGGAGGGAGAAGGCTCAGTCTGAATGCTGACTTGCTTGAGGAAAAGTTGCATATTATTATCGATTATGTTGTGATTATATAAATTCTTGATAGTTCGATAAAATATTGATGGATCATATAATGACTGTTCTCCCCAATGGTGGTGCTCGATTTCATTCAATTTGTTTGAAGAGGGCATTTACAGCTCCTTCCACAAGATTCACAATATTATTTATATTTTTTGAGCTGAATGCAAAGGATTTCAAGTTATCTGATCTCTGTGCGCTTTTTCTCGAGGTTTGGCTCAAACTACTTACATGAATTTTGTTATAATAAACCTCAAAAACTCGACTGGCTTGATAATCAATGTTTTTCGCCTAACCCTTAAAGGGCGTATACTATTTGGACTAAGGTCGGTAAATCTAATTGTGTGAGCGAACGAGTGAAAGCATGCGAGTTATCTTATCGTATTTTTCTCAAGGAACAAATGCCATTGCCTCACTCATATGGTTTGTCTCATCTGTGTGGTCTTTGCAGAATTCAGGTTGTATTTTCGATCGGAGATAACCTCGATTGCAGATTTATATTATTATTGTGAAGATGAGTTCGAGACTTTCCTTCGTGAAAAAGCACTTAGTTATTGAGCATCTGCAAAAGACATAACAATCAAATGGAATATTCATTGTGGCCCTTCATCAAACATAATTTGCGAAAGACATTAAGCCAGAAGATGCATCAGGATCAGTCGCCCTGGCTACTTCGCTGAAGGCTGCATTATCGCAGATATAATTAGCCCCTGAGTGCTTAGATGTCATTATCATGGCAGCTCGTTGCTTGCTACAGGGCAGATGCCTGCCTTGACTGACAAGTTCTCGAAACTCATTGGTACTTAGTTTGGAACCTATATGATGAATAAGTCTTCAGGGCTTCGATCGTTGTTTCAAAGCATCAGATAGATCCAGTTTAACAAGCGGGAAATCGTGGCATTGAGCAGTCTTGAAAAAATCAGAGGGGAAAGCTTCAAGCAGAAGGTACAACATTGCCGAAAAATATCTTTAGGACTGCTTCATCAACTTTAAATAACCCAATTAGAATTAGGCTGAGAGCAAATAAAGTGCAGTAGGCGTGGAGCCTCAAATGCATTTGTGGAAGCTCAGAGAAGAGTAAAAGCTCGATTTTATCAAAAATCTCAACAGCAAACATCAGGCATCTGCCAAGAGCGGGGACATCGAGTACAATTTTTAAGAACCAAATTTTCAAGAAGAGGATCAAAAAATTGTTCGAGGAGGCTCCTGTTCGATGATACTAATGTCTGCGGAAAGAATGGCCCGAAGCGAGCATATAAAGCCATTGGCCAAAATACTCGCCTATTGTTAATCGCCTCTGAATGAGTCCAATTTATTCATGAGCTTGTTCAGTTCGATCGTGTTATGTTTGGAAAGAGCAAGGCTAACTATCGACGACATTGACTACTTCGAGTTTCGAGAGCAGTATCCAATCATTGTGCTAATAATTACCCGAATGCTGAAGATTCGTAAGGACAAAGTGAACCAGCACCATGAGGCAATGACAATCGGGGGCCAGCCAAAGTAAACGGGGCTGGAGTCGTGTGGAATTTAATATACTTGATGAATACCAAGAAGGGAAAGTATGGATTAGCAGGCATATGCAATGACGACCATACTGCTACTTCGATTATAGTTTCGAATATTCACAAAGGTCATCAAAAGGCATGATGCATTCCACAGACATTATTATTAACGAACACTTCTATCATTATTGTTATCATGAGTTTACGAAAAAGTAGCATGATTCCCTGCTGTAGATCGACGTAGGTGAGCGAAAATCATAAGCAGAGATTGAATTTGCTCTTCAGCCGATAAAATCCTCCAAAATTAATGAGTATAAACGTCGCAAATTATAAATAAAAGGATAATTACCATAGATCTAATGAATAGCAGTTCCGATTCAGAGCACATCGATAATGAAGACTCACTTGGGGAATAACTGGAGGCCGAGGTGTTGAAGTTCAATAAAATTCATCGTAACAAGCATCATCACAAGTCATCCCGCCATCACCATGCTGAAGAAAGCTTCTATAGGGAGGCATTGAAGGAGTATATGTTCGGCAAATTTTAAATCGCCTCTTAAAACTGCAAGAAAATGATCGCCAGCCATCCTTAAAATCCTGAACCGTACTTCCTCATGGCCAACATGCACGAGTAAGCAGGAAAGAAGCGCAACGATATCAATTAACTGCTGAAGGCTGTCGAGTTCTATTTTCTACACGCTTACTACTCCTCTCCCTCCATTGAAAAATGGCTCAAGGTGGCGGATTTGTCATTCGAGCTTTAAATTTACTTTCAGGCTGCCTATTGCTATGGTCGCGCACTCAAAATAAATAACAACAGTCTGGAGATAATGTTGAGGCGTGCCTAGGCCCTTGAGAAATGCGATTAAACGAAAAAAGCAATCAGCATATACAAGAAAATTATGGAAAAGGTATCAGGCTCAGTGGATGTGCACAAGAGATATGCTAAGCTGCGTTTTAGAAGGCAGTAATATGAGAAAGCTCGCGAAATACTCCATAAGTACGAAGGCCACGAAAAAGACATCAACATGGTATACATGATCTGCGAAACCTACATGAAGGAAAAAAAGTACAAGGAACTACAAGCCTTCATCATACGGAACTTGCTGATCGTAGAAGTGACCCAGCGGGCAGCATAGGACTCGATGGAATTCTATACCGAGAGCAATGCGAAATATAAATTGGCGGTTTTCTAAGACTTGCAAATTCAATTCATACAAATGCTGTTCGTGTGCAGACTGTATCAATAGGCCAGGACAGCCGAGTTTAAGCAAGAAGAATAGGCGTAGTTCCCACAGCTGGATGCATAAGCAGCGCTACCAGTCTACCTGGGCTGTTAATACAACGAATATTTCGGGGCAGAGAATATATAGGCCTACTTGCTCGCATACTATCAACAGAAACATGCAAATAAGCTGAAGATAATAGGCCACTCTCAACTCACGCAGGAGTAATTATAATAATTTTAGGAATGTGAGCAGCTGCCTGAGATTTATGAATAACTAATCTCCTAGTTGCAGGAATTTATTTGTTTGATATACTCAGTTAATTGGGAACAAGAGGAGATCGAGTCAAGTTGCGCCTATCACTTCATTAGGGAACTGCTGCAGTATCCAGCGCATCAGACCATCAAGAACTACATGTGCGTGACTGAGTATTTGAAGAAGATTAACAGGCTATTCGACGCTTTGTAATTACTGAAAAAAGCACTTGCTAACGGATGCGAAAACTCCGCCTAAATCAAAATATAAATCAACAATATACGAGCATTATGGAATGCTACAAGTAAATAGCGCAAATTGCAAACCCCGTATCCCAGATCGTAAGCATAATAAGAGGAACATTTGATTTACCAGAATGAAATCCAGCAAAGATAAGAGCGCAGCCAGATAAAGTCAGAAGCCCATCGAAGACTTAACAGAAAAAGCAAAACGAGCAAAAAGAACAGCAGAATTGACAACAATCGTATCCATCGCTTCGAAATTGCAAAAAATGTGCACTCCGAGTAATAACGTGAAAAGTAGTAAATATTTTATAGTGACGAGGAACCCTTCCATAAAAAGTAAGAATAGGAAGATTAGGGCGAAAGAGATAGCCTCATCTTCTTCAAACAGGAAG
This sequence comes from Brachycentrus maculatus, assembly GCF_059751285.1. Lineage (NCBI taxonomy): Eukaryota > Metazoa > Arthropoda > Insecta > Trichoptera > Brachycentridae > Brachycentrus > Brachycentrus maculatus. Next base: position 22,048 of record NW_028282805.1, read on the forward strand.
AAGATTCGAATAATTTATTCGGCCCTAGAGCTGCTAAGACTCTCAAAAACAAAGCATCCAAAGTCATAAAGAAGAGCGACAAGACGAAAGTCAAGCCGAACACCCACAATAATCTAAACCAAGTTCAATTTATCCCCGACCCTGCTCTTACGGAAAAACTGCTCAAAGACACCAAAATAACTCTTGACAACATCTCCATCAAATTGCAAAATTTGGAATCGCAGCATAAGTTGCCAGAAAAGTGTTCACCAGCCTTCACTCCTGCCATCGTGGGTCAAGAAATAATTGAGTAAATAATAGTAGGGTAAACAATCATAACTCCCATAATAATAGAGCAAAAAATGAAATAAAAAGTCCAGTAAAATATGTTGGAGTAGTAGCAGTCACACTTTCCTTCGCTTTTGCAATAATAAGAGTCGTAGTGTATAGTTTAGTAATAGTAATAAATGCCTCAGAACATTTCGAATTCAAAATAGTTTCGCTAAATTTATATACAAATAAAAGAGTGTCTCAGCTATTTGGCGCAGGTCTAGAATATCTCAGACTCCTACTACCACTAGCATTCGATGCCTAACTCTCATCCTCCCCTTGCGCATAATGGCAATAAAAGCGATAACATGAATACGAACAATTGGACTCAGAGGACCGGTATCTTCGCCAAAAGTAGACAGAAGCGCAGAAAAAATCTCAACCGAAGAATGCATCGGAGCAGTTTCCTGAAGAACAATGCCTCTGTGATCCTCGATTCCATTAAACACATTATAGCCTTCATGAAAAAGTGTCTACTCATTTAAAAGTATGAGTACATCAACACTTTTGCGCAGATGTTTTCTAAATCGAAGTTCTTCACATGGCATAACCGTATCCCCGAGTTTAAAGCATTAAAATGCAAAGTTTATGAAATGGGAGTGCACTCTTGCATGGCGTTAGAGAAGTTTCACAAAGCACTATTTTTCTGCAGGTATTTAATCAACAAAGAGCCCACCAATCAGTTTTATCTTGGTCTTATGTGTTTTCTCATTCATACAAACGAAAAAAATGGCGAAAAAATAAACCTGAACTCCATCCTCAATAAGGGGGCGGACCTGGTGTTCGACTTAGAGTAAAATTAGCAGCAAGGACAGTAATAGCATAAAAGCCTAGAGGAAATGCATGCAAATGCCCATAGCCAGTACAAGCTTCTTAAGCTTAAATATCTGTTTGCAATGGAGTACATGTAAAATGACTGCAGTATTACCTTGCATTATAGTTAAATAAATGGGAATTGAGTAACTATTTTTAGTTTCCTCGTTTATTGTTGATATTGCAATTTAAAGTTAAAGGCTAAGACTGTGTTATCTATAGCCAGGAATATGCCATAAATCGGACATTTATAGCAGAAAAGTGAGATAATAGACATATAAATTATTTGGCCAAGAGAGAGTTCGCCAATACTTCAATACATACGATCGAATAAGATGTTAATGATCGTGCTTATATATTTTATTCGAAATAACATACAAATGAATTGCTGCTCCCCAAAATCCACCATTGATGACCACAGCACTCATGCAACAACCCCTAAAATGAAATATTCCTTGAGGAATAACTCTAGTGTCATGTTCTACCCCAGTGGATCCCATGCAAGCCACCAAGGATACTTCCCATCTCTTTCCAATCATGAAGTTGAAGATCGAATTTATCAACTTTAGCAGTAGTATGTAAAGCTTCTTGACTGTGAACGCTTAATGAATGATTTCGTGGAGTGTAAAGTAAAGCCTTTAGAAAGATAAATTATATTCTATGAAGACAAAGTCAAAATGAGTGAACAGTAAATCAAGCAGCTTCACTGGCTGCTTCAGATAGTCGAAAACCAGAAGCATAGGAATGTCCGCAAAGCTACCTCTGAAAGACATTTGCCATTTGTGCACAATAATTTTAGAAGGCCCATATGATTTAACTGATATCTTTCGATATCTCTTTGATATTTATGTCTACAACTACAATAGTGAATCAGCTTATTCAACAAAAATCTCTATTCATACAGACTTACTTAGTTGAAGTTGCATATAAATAATGTGTATCATAGGAATTCATATCCTTTCATGATTTACTTCTTTATCCGGCGGCTTAGATAGTTTTTCTATTACTTTAGGCGTGGGGCAGTGTTGGTTTGGCTCGATAATTCGCAATGCACTGTGGTAATTTCATTGAGGATTGGCCGAAATTCACTAATTTAGTATTATGCAATGGCTATCAGGCTGCCTTGTAAATGGGGCTATGTCGTTTCTTCAACATTTTTGTTATTGTTCTTATTATCGAAACCTGGGGTTTGTGGCTCAGTCATATTTAAGTCGCTTATCTTTGAAATTTATAGGCTGCTATCTATCGGTTTGGCGTGAGTCTCGAACTGTTTTTATTAGCAGTTCTCAAAGGCTTATTTCTTGTCCTATTTTATGATTAAAAAGCCTCTTCGATACCTCTCCAAAATTTAAGATATAAACGAGTCAATTTCGGGCATCATTTCTCGAATTAGCTGAGGAACACTCTTGCCAGTTTTCAGAGCTTAGCCTGCCAATAGGAGAGACTGCCTTTTTTTGTATAGATTTAGACATATTTCGATGTCATTCAGGGCTTAGGCATCGAACTGATGGTCATTTACCAAAGAAGTTCGTTATTTTTGACTAAGCGAATTCATATTATACTATAATTATACGCATTATCTCAATAAAATGATCATTCGCTCATCCACTCATTCCACCGAGTCGGAAATCTCAATATGCTCAGGAGACTCGACCTTTTTATTGTGATTGGCCTTGTTAGTCGCCATTTAGTTTTGATGTCCAAACTTCGGTTCGGAGTCGTGTGCTTTCTTTTTATTTTTGATTTACCTACTGGCTTCTTCAGCATTCGATTCATCGTTTTTAGATGGATGGTTTTCGTGCA
>NW_028282806.1:0-26379 GCF_059751285.1 Brachycentrus maculatus
TCCCAACCCCATCCCAACCCCAACCCCAACCCCAACCCCAACCCCAACCCCAACCCCAACCCCAACCCCAACCCCAACCCCTATGGTTTTATAATGCGTGTATGCTGTTATAATGTTATAATATATATATGTATACCATCACCTCTACTATATGCACATAAACACATATAGATTTACACTACACTATATATTCTCACATACATTATCGCATAGACATTTTTTATTCATATGGACAATAGCTCTCAAATCAGTTGGTAAGTCCGCACTTAAAAACTACAGTACTTCACCCATATACTTAGTCAAATGAAAGCTGACTGTAAACTCGACGGTCTCCTCATGCTCGACAGCCGTGGCTATCCCTACTACAGTATTCCATACATTACACAAATTACACAGATAGTAATATGCCTGTCAATGAAAAGGCCTACCAAATACACACCCTTTACGGATTAATGTCCAATTTCTACGATATCGCAGAAATACGCGCCAGAAAGTAGGACAAGAAATCTGTCCATAATGATCTAGATGATGTTTGTGTGATTGTGTAAGGCTCTAAAAGCAAGACTATTATCCGTGAAACTGAGGACCTAGATATCATGGCAATGAGATTCAACAACCAGTCGCAGATCTGATCACTAAATTGCATATAAACCACAATATATTCCCATTGTTTTATGCATCATTTGTTTTTGGAATAGATATCGTATGAATAGCGACTGAGCGCACCTATATCATCATATTAAATTCAGCATCATTTTAATATAAATCGGAATATACATATATATAATCATAATCATACTTATTATTATAATCATACTTATCATCTGACATATAATAATTATCAATTTCTAACAAACTTCCCCAAATTCAGCACATATTCACCCACAACATAAATAAATGCAAACAAAAAACAGACTGAATACTCACATAAAAAAGTAACAACAACAACCAACACAACCCAAACAATCCACCAAACAATCCACCAAACAATCCTAACAAACAATCGAAACAATATAACATTCACTCTACAAAGTAATATCTCAAAGACAGAAACAACTCCAAAAATAAACATAATAAATACAAACTAATTACTTATGCGCATAACGCAGAAAATAGAAAATACTAAACAAAAACCTAATAGCAAACATAATCCAAATCGACAACAATAAATAACAATAAAATACTATCCATCATAACAACAATAACAACAATAACAATAGTCAATGGCAATACATTAAACATTTCATTAAATAATTGGATCATCTCAATTTGGATGAGATCCGCGAAAGACAAAGAATTCGAGAAATTGAGAAAAAAGATAGATAAGAACTTAATAATGAGTAAATAATTAAGATGAGGAGAAACAAAGAGATGGATGACTCTAACTATTTTTAATGTGATGAGAAATGGAACTCAGAAACTGATGTGAATTTCATAAAGAATAACAAAACCAATAGTAAATACAATGAGAAAAAGCAAGTGCAGTGGAAACTTATGAGAAAACTGAGAGAGCAATAAGTTAAGTAAAATAAAATGCGAATTCAAAGGGCACATGACTATGAGAGATAAGTTATGAGGGAGCATTGTACTTGATATATAATATGTTTTAATGTTTGTTTATTTTGATGGGAATGTTTGTTTATATGTGATGTGACTATTTGATCGTTTCGATACTATTGTGGGTATGTACAGTAGAATTAATGGAATGGGTTGAGTTGAATGACAAGAATGGAATGATGATGATAGTGGAATGATGATAGTGAATGACGAGACTGGAATGAAAAAACGGAAAGATGAGAGTGGAATGAGGATGATAGTGGAGTGGAGTGGAGTGGCTACAGTATGACTACACTATTACACTATAGTAGGTAGAGTAGATTCGAGTAGAGTAAGTAGAGTAAGTAGAGTAAGTAGAGTAAGTAGAGTAAGTAGAGTAGATTCTAGTAGTGTCTAGTAGAGTAGAGTCTTGTAGGATCCGAAAAATGAAGAGCTTCATACCAAAACATTTAAATATTAATAACATAAAAATTACATAACCAATTTCTAGTATATAAAATAAATAAATAAATCCTAAAAAATAAGACACTACAAATACATCCAAATCCAAATATAGGAAATAGATACTCATAGCTAATATTGACACCCAATAGTAACATACTCCCAATAGACATCAGAATTGAGGCACATAAAATGGCACTAATTATCTCCAGTTGCTCATAGCCTTACTGCTTTATATATATAGGTATTGCATTGAGCTGGTTAAGCTTGGCTGCAGAGAGCTCTTGTCCACTTAAAACAGCCACATTACAATACCCCAGCATACTGCAGCAAGTAAATAATGCCCGTATTTCCTTTATAGTGGAGCATCACTCGCTTTCCATCGCTCTATGTACAGTGACTTATATGCTAGAGTCACTAGCCCTAGCAAAATGCGACTGAGTAGGTAGAGAATGAGCTGGACATTAACCTAAATAAAATGGATGAATACTGGAGTCTTTTTGCCGAAGACGAGGCCTCCAAAAACGAAGCCACAAAGAAGACTGTTGAGTGAGTGTTTGCCCCATATTTTTTATAGTAGCATGCACCCGGTTTTATAGGCCATCACAAAGATACCGAGGTTGCGAGCATGCTCGATTGAGAGCTTAATGATATTCCTGATTTATTTGCGTGAAATCGATTTGAAGAGCAGCATCATGACAAACGAATGGATAAGGCGGACCTTGCCACCATAGTATATGCCATTGCGGAGCCCACGCAGAATCGAAATGAGTTATTGGATGGAGATTAGAGCCATTATTATATAATATCATCATACTATTATTATTATGATGACAGTTTCGTCCTGGGCAATTATCCTATCAGCATACAGAATATACACTGTCCATATACTGTCCATATACTGCCTCTCAACTATAGCGATCAGTTTGGATTCTAATGATTAATTTATAATAAATTGCAAACATGAAAATCATAAGTAATTAGAGATTGTTTGTTACTCATCTATGTAAGTATCTCTATCGAGTCATTTCGTGTGCATTTGGGGTGTTGCTGTGTTCCTTGATGCCATTATTTTCCATTGCAAGATACTGCTTAAATTTGAGGGATATTTGCTGGTTGGTGAGAGTTGGCTGTTGGATCTTTCGGTTAATGTTATCGATTTCTTGGTTAGTATATTGCATTTTCTATGATAGCTGATGTTGGCACATTAAACATATCTCTCCACTCCTAGTTTTGTAGTCTGCTCTTGTTGCTGTATTGAGGTTTGTTTACAGTTACCCTATGATATACTATTTGTGAATAAATCCCTCCTCCTGCGACATCGACTGCTCCTGCGACATCGACTGCTCCTGTGACATCGACTGCTCCTGTGACATCGACTGCTCCAACAACTATTACAACGAGTGCTACTGTTATTGTGATTATTATTGGATGGCCTATACGCCACGGCTATAGATATTTTCACGAATATGCACAGACTGCACAGACTATTTATTATGGTCTTGGTCAGCTTATAATTGCAATATTCGGGCCTGCATGAAGTTGATACTCTGATCTTTTCTCTTGATTTCTAGTTATTTAGTCCGTAGTTATTACTCAAGCTGTTCAATGATTCCTCGCTACTCGTTTATGCTGATAGTATGAGCGTTGAAATTGGCCATTTCCCTCAAATTGTGAGAATCATTGTCATCCTTAATAAGCAATGACTATGATTGTTCCTCCTTACATTCAATACCGCATTATTGCTTGTAACCAGCCCCGAACATCTAGTCTATCTCCTGATCTTTGCGCTCGAGCTCTTCGAGTGACTTCAAGCAATATTGTTAGTATTAGTTTTTTTGTTGCTTAAAGCATTGTATTTACGCATTTAGCTTATAAATTATGGCGGATAGCCTTGAAGCTTTGAGCTGCAGCTATTTCACTAAGGATTAGCTCATCAATTGATTATTGGTATTATTGTTATTGCTGTTGCTGTTGTTATTGCTGTTGTTATTGCTGTTGTTGTTATTGCTGCTGCCACTTAGTTAATGCAACATACTATTATTGCATTGACAGACAACCCCACTACCACTTGACTCCTTTAATTTAATTTGATCTTCCAACTGATAGTACTTATTCTGCAGCTATTTGTATTTTGTGGCAAGTTTCAGGTACTCTCGATTGATTTTATTTCTGTTGTTGTTGCTGATGTGTATGCTAGCATTATTAGTATTATTAGTATTATTAGTATTATTATTAGTAGGATTGTTGACAGGTTATTGTTCTATAGGTTTGTTATTGGGTTAGCTTGTTGTGTTGTTGCTGCTGTCATGGTTTTTGTCGGGATAATCTATTTATTGGAGGGGAGATTGTTGTGGATGTGGATGTGGAGGTTATAGTTTGGTATGTTATAGTTTGTTGTTGTTGCTGTTGTGTTATAGTTTGTTGTTGTTGTTGTTGCTGTTGTGTTATAGTTTGTTGTTGTTGCTGTTGTGTTATAGTTTGTTGTTGTTGCTGTTGTGTTATAGCTTTTGTTCTAACTCTAAGAGTGTATTATAGAACAACTAATAACACTATTCCAAGAGGAATAAGCTTCGATGAATACTATTGCTATCTTCACCTTCACTCCCTTCACTAATGCTGATATGATCATCCTTCTGTGCATCAATAGTTTCTTTGATTGCGAGCCATTGGCTCTACAGTTCGACCAGCTGCTCATTGGTTGTGAGCTGTTCAGGTAGCTATAATACGGTGAGTACTGATTTATGGCTATTTGAGATCAGTTTGGAGAATATTTATATTGATTTTGATAGCATTGCGAATTAGTTCTAATTTCTGATATGGTTGTTATTGTTATTGTTGTTGTTATTGTTGTTGTTGTTGTTGTTGTTACTGTCACTATTTTGCTGATGATTGACCTTTTGTATTTGATTATTTTAGTTATTTCTCCGATGCAGCTGAATAAGAACATCAACAATTTTATTTAACGACTTTCTCATTCTTATTTGCATCTGACAACTGTTACTGTTGTTACTTTTGTTGTTACTTTTGTTGCTACTGTTGTTGTTACTTTTGTTGCTACTGTTGTTGTTACTTTTGTTGTTACTTTTGTTGCTACTTTTGTTGTTATTATCGCCATTGCTGTTACTTTTACTCCATACAGAATGCAGTTATTTGAACTCTGATACCAAATATTCCTCATTATCAACACAGCTACTTTGAATACAATGAGTTCTCTTAAATATTAACAGCTGTGGAATTTGTTCACAAACCATCGATAGTTCCTCCATCCTTTGAATATGTTATTCCGCAGCATCATCACATTGACACTATTAAGCAGACTTATTACCATTTTTACTTCTTTTGTATGTTATATTATTTTGAGAGTGTTGAGCTATTGTGTCCTTGACATTTATACTGTATGTAGTCGTGGCATTGTTGTATTTATTAAGCGATTGTCTCAAAGATTATGTAACTTCCATAGCAATACTTCTAATGTGGGAATTGTGTTTATTGGGGATTTATGTGTTCATTTGTTATTTAAGTGTGAATTTTGATGTGTTTTGATGTGTTTTGATGTTTGGGGGAATGTTCTGTTCGGGTAATCGATCAATAAAATAATTAAACTATCATATACATATAATTATTATTGTGCTATTCTGTAATAAGTTTATATTAGTTTAGATACAATAATTGATATGATAACGTATGATATTCATCAAAAAATCAAACGAGAAATAATATCAATGAATGTTCCTAAAAAGATTTGATTTAAATATAGGATCTGCTCAAGATTCGGTTTACCATTTCAAAATTATATGTATTTAGAGAAGTAAAAAGTAAAGCAATGCGAAAGATAGTATTTCAAATAAGTTGATCTCTGGCTTCATTATCATTAGTGTTGCATTTGCAGGGAGAAGAACTCGGTGCATTCCAGAGGCAGATCAGCAACTGTTTAGGAACTTTTCTCCCTCTCTTCAATTATAGTACTAATTAATGAAAGTGGAGCCTGTTATAACTCAGAAGACAATTCCAATTATTCGACACCTTTTAATTTCTTATGTGCGATTTGAATTTTATTGAAAAAGAGCTCAAAAAATCTTATATTTTCAATTCCTTTGAGGAAATCTGTCATCAATAATTCACTGTTATTTCCGAATTGGATAATCTCCCGCTGCCAATTATCATAAAATTAACACTATATACAGATAATTATACACAATTAAATATACAATGATATAATAAAATATATTTATGTATATTTATATATTTATTAAATATTTACAAGTAAAATAAATTAATAGGACAAGTAATTATTGACGAAAGACATTACAACCCATTTAATTTGCCTCGAAATTGTTTATAGTTCTAAGTATATTCATCTTTTTTGAAAATTAAAATTGCATAATCTTCAATGAAGGCCAATTCTATGAGTAGTTCGATTATTTATTCAAATACCCCTAAAATTCAAAGCCAATTCCTCAAACTAAAATGTCATTTCGAAGATTATTCTCATATTTTTGGGCTGTCAGCCAATTTCTCCATAGCTCAGATTTTATAAGCCAGTATTTTTGGTCAGTTCAATATAGCAATATTGCGATATTGCGATATTGTGATATTGTCATATAGTAAATGGAATTTCTGATTTCCATCTGCGTGGATCAAACATAGGATATAAAATTAAACAAGGTATTCTTGAAGGATATCAGATTTAGTAAGATAAGGATAAAAATGTATATCAAACCCGACGAGTTGTCCTTTCATTGAGGTCCCAATAAAATTAGTTTCTCTTGGTTGCGGGTCATGATTGCCGGAACAATCATCAAGTCACTCTTCAGTAACTTGAATAAAGCCACGAAATCCGAATAGGTTTTAACTTCTACTGATGTGACTTCCTAAGCATCAAGAACCCTGATCAAAGAACACTCCCCTTGAACTGTGTTGTTTGTGAACTTTTACATTTAACAGTGTTTAATATTTATTATTTTAATATTAGTATTCTTCGATTAATTGCTAATTTTAATCAGCTCACCATCAAATCAAAATAAGCTGGGCTTTATTGCGATTTTGGAGTTATGGGCTATTAACAGCTGTTTGTCCATATGATTCAATCATCAATTTGTTAACCAAACAACCAATTGCTCATTGTTGATTGTTAATAGTTTAGTGTTAAGAAATAAAGAGAAGATATTTGAAGACAAATGAGAATGTTACTTTATTGTTAATCTTTGTTGTGATGGTTCAAATCTGCGTGAATTAAACTATCAATATTTCTTATGATATCGGGGATAGCTGAATTGTGAATGCCTTAGGCTTAGTTCACGATGATAATCTGTCTAGTATATCTGCACAAACAGAGAGAGATATTAGTAAATATTCATCCCGATAAGCTCTGTCAGACCAAGGCAAACAAAACTAACTTATCAACAATGGCATATTTCTCAATACTTGCTCTATAAAATATGGAGATCCATACAAATCAGCTCATTCCTCCAGCAGCGGAACCCTCAAACACATTAACTTCAATAGGATAGTTGAAATGAATTGAAGAATTCTTGATTTTCAGAATTAGAATCTTGCGGATAGTATCTCGCATGGGTACAACTCCCTTATAATTCATATTCTATTTCAGTTGTAAATTCACGAAGAATTGCATGTTTGCTTGACAATTTACGAAATTTTGTGTTGCAACGTCATAAGGTCGATTTGCAAAGTTTTCATTGCTCACTGCCTCAACTTCGAGAGTAATATTGAAGGGAGATAAATTTTTGAAGGGAATTGGGGGCATTCTTATTTGATTTTTTTTAGCAGGCACCTTTATCATTGAACATTATTCATCGGCTTTGTAGAGGTCTTTAATACAGATTATTTGAGGGACTTCACATTTTGCTGTCATGGGCAAGCATACAGGCTGTAGGCTTTCAAGCTGGATCTCAAGCATACCCTCTAAGCAAAATCCTTCCTTAACAGGAGGAATTTTTACAGCAACTTTGACCTGAGCTCTTTATTTTTTTCTGATTTTGAATCTGACTTCTTCGAAGTATTCGAAGCGATCATTGCTTCTGACCGAAAATACATATTCATCAAGAGCATCAAATTAGTTGTTACTGCATTTGGCAATAACTCTCAACATATAGGGATCGTTATTTTCATTATCTTCAAGGCTTTCATCTTTCAGTCCAATGACAACATCAAGTTATTCAATAGACCCAGGGAAGAGTACATTCTTGCCGAAATTGACATTACTTCTGCTAATTTCGACAAAAAACTTAGTATCGTCAATCAATTAATTTTACGACGATTTGACAATTTCTCCCTCTTTCACGCTCTCTGTCAATCGGGTGCTTTCGGGTACATTTTAGTCATTTCTCAGACTCATATTATCGACCATTTTTTAAATTTACTCGATTGAGTCTTCCTCTACAGCCATGAAACATATTTTACTTTACTTGGGCAGTTCTAAGTTTTCCTCTTTTGGCTCAGGCTATTGAACAGCTTCCACAAATGCTTCCTCTTCCATTGATTCCTCGATTTTCTCCACATTCTCAGGAACAGGCTCACTCATGGTGTTATTACCTGATGGTATATAATAATAGCAAATTTAAATTTAGAATAAGAATAAATATTCAAAATTCGGTATCATTATTATTTATTTATTGAGTAATTCATTCACAATCTTTATAAAATAAGCAATCCTATCCTATAACTTAATTGTTAAAAAGCTTCACAAAAATATGAATAGATCATATAATCCTACCTATACAATGCAGGGTCAGTATCAAAATGCCGAGACTATGCCTCATAATGTTGTCAATTATGACACTATGCCTCAGAATTTTGTCAATTAACAACAAGAAACTGTGAGTTAAGAAAACTGCTGTGCCAATTATAGTCCGAGTTGTAGTAATTGTGATAATGTTGTATAATGCTGTTTTGGTATCATTGGCTCATGTATACTAGGATGTATCTAAGGATTTTCAAGAATCTTCGGAATTAAAACAAAACCTTTGGCTCATCCCATTTCAACAACTTCACATCTATATTTAAGGACTGCAGCTATTTGATCTCATTCATTATATATTGATAGTATTCTCATGGATTAATATATCTTATTATCTTCGCATTGAGTCAAATCTATAATTTTCATTTTTTAATTTAATTGCTAATCAAACACATTCGAAATAAAAGGCCATAATAAAATTGATTGACTTCCGATTCATTTATGCAGATGACAGTTATTCTCCTCGGTTTTTTATTTCTTTGATATGTCAGTTACTGTAAATCCTTTATCACTTTTCTGGTTTGTTAAGCTTTATTTGAATCCTGATTTGAGGCTGTTCAGTCTATGATTTCTCTTGCTGGAACGTCGGTTTGTGAGAATTTTATTTTTGTTGGCGGAGTTTTCGTACTTGGACATTTTCTTCTTCTTTTTATTGAAGTTTGTTTTATTTGTGGGCCCGTTGCTGGCTTCAGCACCAATCTTGCTCTGATATTCTTATAATACTTTGTTATTTTTATCTTTTTTGTTGGGTTTCAACTTTTCGGTTTGATCTTTGGTTTTTTCAGTACTACTACAGGCATTCTTGGCTTATGAGAAATGCGGCTTCTCTTCGTTAAATATTTTATCACTTTTTTCCATAAATGCGTATTTATTTACCATTGTTTTCAGTTGATTTTTAGATCCCTTTAATTTCTAATTATTGTGAGTGCTGGGACTGCCTTTAACATCGCTACCATTAATTTTGTTTATTTTTTATTGTTTATTGTCGATCATGACTGTTGTATATTGAGGTACATTGCCTCTTACTGTAACTGCTCCATTTATGGGTAAATATTACTCGCTTCGACATTTTTTAAGATGGGAACTCTGCGATAAAATTCTTTTTTTTATTTTGGAAAGAATTCGTTGTTATTTTGATGTTTGTCTTTCTGTTTATTTTACTTTATTGCGGCCGACTTCATATACTTCCTTGCAATTGTTTATGTCATTATTCTTCTTCTTATTATGGCTTTAGATTTTATATTTCCCTGAGTTACTTATTGTAGGGCTTTCTCGATCTTATTCTGTTGCGGAATTTTTGTTTTTTCGTTCGGTTTTAGGTTGGTTATTTTCATAGTCACTGATTTTTAATTTATTAGCCTTGCCTTGATTGCCTTGGTGACCTTGGTTGCCTTTAGTTTTTGTCCTTTTGCTGTGTGGTGGTTTGTAAAGGCTATTTATTTTCTTCGAATTAATGTCATCGAGCCCAAAATCATTGGCATTGTTGGGGTCGGTCTGATAAAATGTTGTGGCTTTGGTTTTCTACGCTTTAAGAATTCTTTTATAAGAAGTTTCCGCTTCGAAGACAGAAAATTATTCACATCTATCCTAATTTTCGGATTACCTGAGGCCGAAGCTGTCCTCCTGAAATAATTACCATTTTAGAATCTCTAAATCGCCATGATTACTGGCTTTTGAGACTGCCATGTTCTAACTGGAGCGAGATTGTGGTATAAGGAAATCATTTTCAGATAAATTTTTCTCCTTATTCTCGCCATTTAATTTATTATCACAGATTTCTTTATTTTTGTCCTGTAAATTAATCGGTGATTTTGTTTGCATTGAAATAATTTCTGACATATCCCCTGAATCTGAGAGTAAATCAATGAGATAATTCGTTTTAAAGCTCTTTGTTATGTGTTCTAAGTATTCAGTCATGCATGGTACAAAATTGACTGCAATTGCAATGGCATTAGCATGGAATATCTTCGATTTCTAAAACTATTCAGTTTTATCAATAGGATTCAAAATAGAGGAACGTACATTTGCTAGTCTCATTTCAGTGGCCACTGCATAGTAACAAATCGAAATGTATAAAGCAGAATATATTCTATTGTCCATGTTCATGGATTAGTTGATTTTTATCACCTCGTTTATCTTTTAAAATTATAGAGCTTAGATCTGCATGACTTGGCCAATTGAAAACTTACGGAATTTAACCTACATATGCTCGAACAGTTCTTAATTCATGTTGCCTGATAATGGAGATTACACAGAATTAAATTTTGATTGTTTTTGGTTTTGGTCGGGTTATTTCGAGGTTTTGTCGTTATTGATGTTTTTTTGGTATCCGAGTTTTAAATTTCGTATTTTCGAAAGCTGGCTACGGATTTTTGTCAGCATATTTGGGACTTATCCTTTGTCGATTCCATGACAGCATTTTTCCAGCATCTGCAACGATGAAATAGTTTTATTAGCTTTGGATTACCTAAACTATTTGGAAAATATTAAAGGAGTCGAACTGCGATTGCAAAATCTTTCATACTAATTTTGTTCCTTTAAATTCTTTCCAATTAATTGCAATGCTTTCCTTACAGAAGTTATCGCAATTTAATGTTTACCAATTTGTGAGTTAACTGCAGAGTATTGCAACAAATAGACAACCAACATTAGCCTACGATGAATATAAGTACTGAAATGCAAATAAGCAGACGACTGACAATCCAGCAACTACTAATTTATTGGAACTTGTTGGCAGTTTTCAGTATAAATATTCATGTTATAGATAATGGCTTACATGTAATCGGCAGATTTTTATAATTACCATAGTTTCTGATACGCAGAGGCCTCATTATGTAGCGTATACACTATTAAAAATCTATCGATAGTCTTTCCACAGCTCGCTGCATATTATAATATTCTTTCAGCTTCATGGAGATATACTAATCCTTTCTCATAGTCTTCATTTTGAAGAAGTTCGTGTACTCCGAGGGAATTGTACTCTTTAATAATATTTATAAATTTGACTAAGTATTAATAGAACAGTACCATCGTTGAAGGCTATTTCCAAAAGTTTGGCATTGTTAAAAGCTATTTTTTGTCGAAGTTACTCTAGATTCTTGTTCACATCGACATGTTAGGAAACAGGGTAAATATCATGCCCAGAATGTTCTTGAGATTCTTAATCTGATGATGAGAGTAGAGAGTTAGGGTCATCCATAGGACTTTAATTGCTCATAACAGGAATGCTAATAGATTGGCTTTGCATTTTGTATCTTAGTTTCGATTTTACTCACAGTTTAGATCAGGACAAATAAGAAGTTGAGCTGCTTATTCGAGAAAATTAAATTATTGCTCCCAATCCCAACCCCAACCCCAACCCCAACCCCAACCCCAACCCCAACCCCAACCCCAACCCCAACCCCAACCCCAACCCCAACCCCAACCCCTAAATTGAACAGCGGAGCATTGAACATTGAGTATTATTTATTTATGATACTGTTTTATTTCATTGACGGATTTAAATAATTGACGGATTATGATTTATTGATTTATTGGCTATAATTTATTTATTGAGATTGATTTATTATAAATGACTGATTGAGATTAATTGATTGATCAGACGAAATAGAGATTCCTTTCGAGATCATTATGCACTTTCTGGCATCCTAATGCTTCTGATGAAAATTTCGCACATTTCTTAGCATATTGGAGGATCCCTGGAACTTTTATAGAGCCTGTCCAGTTCACATAGTTGAAACATTGGCTGTAGATAAGTTCCTGAAGAATTCCTTCTTCCAATTTCGAGTTGCTGAAGACCACCTTGTAATGATTGGGGACTACTGAGCCTCGATTTGAGGATTGGGACACCAAATAAAAATCGTAATTCTCAGAAACTATTTGGCTTGATACTAGAGTCCCAGCTTGCACATTCTTCACTCCAGAGTTGTCATCCATAAAGAATCGTTCACTGGTTCTTGTATTGACCATCACAAAAGTAACACTGACACTTTCATTTTTGTATAAGCCTTCGAGTTCCTTTAATAAGTCATCCAAAAAGTATTATTTGAAGATTTTCATTTGATCGCCTGATGTGCTATTGTGGAACATGATAATTTCTTTAGGGACTTTTGAATTTTTCCTTGTGTATTCTGCGATGATTTCAAGGGAAATCTTTTTCATTTCTTGAAATTTTGATTAATTGGACGGATATGTCGCTGTTTTTGAAAACACAGAAGAGAATGTGTCATTGACAGTTGCACAGCAACTCAGCACATTCGTTTTTTGACCTTTTGCTGAATCGAATCCCATAATCATCGCATTTTTTAAACTAACAGATAGTTTAGGAACCCACAAAATGTTTCCTCTTTTCGCAATCATTTGCAAGAGTATCTTCGTTGCAATACTTTGCAGATTTTTCTTTTTCAGGGTCGACTACACAACACATTGACTGACAATATTACTCTTCTGGAGGCATTGCTTCTTGAACTCTTGGTAGTTATTCTTCAGGAAGTTGGGAATTACAATCAGACAAATATTAATGTTCTATTTTTTTACTGCTGTCTAGATCGTGTTCAATATTGCTTCGAGTAATCTTCTCTTATCGCTTTATCGGATTGTGAAGACTGTTTATTCGAATTTGATTCTCAAATTTTTTGATGTGCTTCTGAAAGTGTCGATACAGCTTTTTATATCGCAGTTTTGGCTGACAATGATGCCGCATTTCAAAGAGTGGCTACCCTCAAATATGGGCTATCTGAAGAGCTGAAATCCTGATTACCGACCACTTTCGACAGCCTTGTTTGATCCTAGTTAAAGTCTCGGAGCCTGAATAACTTTTCCTTTGATAGTTTCCATCTTATGATCTAAATTTAGACCAATATCTTTCAACGAAACAAAATCGTTTGATTCTTCAATTTTTTTCATAAATTTAAGAATTTCCGATTTCTTTTCGCTAGCTGACTTTATCGTAGCCTCTGATACTTTTTTTCTCTTGAACTAATCAAAACTATCAGGAATCCCAGTCATGAGACAAAACTCCGGGATAATAATCGTTTTATTAGTCTATGATAACATAAATATTTACTTAAGTTTTGTTTCGATTCTCCACAACTAGTAAAGGCTGTTTGGCATTGTTGATAGTACGATTATATTTCTTATCGTAGAACTCTCTTAATGTCATGTCTTCACCATCGAGTTTCACTTCATCGACACTTTCGAATGTAACATCGATGACCCTCAAATAGCGAGTCTTTCCATAATTTGTCATGATAGTCTGTCCGATGAGCTAGTTTTTTAAAATGGTTCTTTTCTCTTAACGATCCTTTTCCTTATTGACTTGATAAATTTGGTTAATGTAATCGAGTACAGTTTCATTCCTGACAATTTTCCTCGCAGAGTCAACACGCAGATATATTCCATTTTCGAGTCTCATGAAGTTTGCTTTCACACCACAAAACATTTTGAGGTCACTGTCCAAATTTTATGAGCCTCGGGCACTAAAGAATTTACCAGATCGGCCTATTTCTGTATAATCAAGCCTAGTTAATAAATTCCTTAAGGAGTTGTTCAGGAACTGTAGCAAGGATTTTGGATTTATAGTTAAGTCCAACACTTTGACTTGTTTGACCAGAATGCTATAATCTTCAACCTTAATTGTCTTCTAATTGCAATTTGGAGGCTTAAGACTAAAAATATTGCTACCACTAATAACAGGACTATTGATAAACTATTTTATCTCAGGAAGTCCTTTATCGAGTAGGGTGGTGCGTAGCTTGGAGTTATCATCTTGAATTTTGGGAGTGAAGACCACCTTGAAGATATAAATTTATTTGATTTAGTTCTTGGTTGTGACATGGAAATAGTTCGAGCTAAAAGCCACTGAGCGAAAATTATCTGTATGTCTGCCTTTGATTCTTTTTGGTAGGTCGAAGAGGCTGATGGTCCTTTCAACGTCCATTTTAAAGTATATGGGAATTAGGGAATTTATAGTTGATTTATATTTGTTTTAGAGGGAGATTTGGAGGGATTTATTTATTTATATATCGAAATATGGACAAATACAACATACACAAACATACATATACACACATATACATATACATCTATAGAGAGAGATATATATAAGGCTGTCTAATTGTGACAAATTAATATCATGTTGGCTTCATTTATTTTCTGGGTGCTAACATCCATAAAATATATGCTATAGATTCTATATAAAGGCAATGAGAATGTAATCTTAAAGTGACATAAAATAATTAAATAATTAGATAATATAGTAGGTAGGAATACAGCAAAAAGAATGCAGAAGACCTTTTTATGATTATAATAATAAGTTTGGTCAAAAACCTGTGCCAAAATAAGTCTTTTGTTCAAACTCGGAAGTTTATCTAAATATTTATCAGCCACAGTTTCAGCCTGAGTTGATAAATACTCAGTACCCCAACCATTAGTCGAACCCCGAACCTTACTCTTCTCCTTTTTTTTGATATATTTCTTCACCCAAAACTAAATAAAACTAAATATTCAATATAGATATACAAATATATTAGATTATAGTCATTGCAATATATGATAGAATCTCATGATAGATAGTTCTATAAAAAGCTGGAGACACTTTGAAGAACCCCTGGAACATCCAATCAGTCTATTAGAAAGCTCACAATAAATTAAACATATTCAAATATCACACGATATCAGACATAGTCCTTTAAGCGATATTTCCAGTCATCTGATGAAGGTTCTGAACTCGTGAAGACCTCCGGTTTATACAAGCACATAGCAGAGCAATGCCAAAGGCTATGCAGAAAATCAAAACTAAAGCACCTTTCATGGTTCCAATAAAAAATTGACAAGAATTCGCTGACTGTCCTGGCAATGGTGAACTGACATCAATTTAACGTCCTTACTGACGTGCTTACTAAAGCTGCCTTCTTCTATTTTATATTTCTTAGATGTTTTCTCTGATGGCTATTTGTTCCTGCTCTAACATTTATTCTCTGGACCATTCACGTAGAGCAAAGTAAACAAACCATTTACCAGTAGGGATGCAGCATGCAATAACATGTTCAATGAGATAAATAACAGCTGGAAGATCCCATATTAAGTAGTGACCTATTTCAATTTCATATTAACGACCTGTAACGAATAGGAACAAGTTGACAACAAGAAGTCCGAATAAAAAGCCAAGAAACATGCAACACATTGTTTCAATCAAGCTATTATGATATAAATTAAATACTTTCACAATCAACTTATATAGGAAATTCAAATGATATTGTCATATTCTTTTATTGTAGTTGTATATTGTATGTGATGAAGCCATTACGATAATATCATATTTATTGTATGTTCGCAGATATAACAAATGTCGCAAATGCCGCAAACATCTAATGTCACCTTTAATTAATTAAATTCTATTAAAATTGATGGAAACGATATCGCGACTAAATTCGACAACCGACATTTTTGGTACTCATTTTCTTCTCTGCCTTAAACTTTCAGATAATAATAAAATAACAATGTTCCTCTTCTCAGAGAATACAAATTAAATAACAGAGTTCCTCTTCTCAGAGAATAGAAATTATGACATTTAACCCTCCCAACAAAACAAGAAATAATTCTCTATAAAGCACTCTTTAATGTATTAATTAATGAATTAATTGAGATGAAATTCTTTCATACAGCAATTGCCTCATCACTTGCCTATCCCTTCACTACTTTGTATTCCATTTTTTATTTTCTGCTTCAGAGTAGCGAATATAGTACTAAGTCTCTAAATATTAGCTATTGGCATTCTCATTCTTAGTCGACGATGTCACCTCGCATTGCAGCCCTGAAGATTTACAAACTGCCTCAATAATCCCTGCAAAAAGAACCGACACATCCCACATATGTTCAGGCATCCATGTCAGATATATCGATACATTGTCACTACATATATACAAATATTCTTACACTATAACCTGATAATAGTTTTTACCCTTATTCTCAGAGTTTTAATCCTATTGAGTTGCTGAATAGGCATTAGAGGCTTCATAGTTGAAGAGATACTTAAACACTTTAGTTTGAATGTTTTTGATGATGATAGGGATTGTCATTGATCTTTCTGTTATTTGTTTCTTGACTGCGATTTAGTTATAGAGTCGATAGCCGATATCCAGCCCAGTTCTTTTGAGTTCGGGATAGTAGCTTTATTACTTGTTATTTCTAAAGCACTACTCGACGAGTTCGCAGAAGAGGAAATGGAAGAGAGGGAGAGTCGATTTTTAGATCATCTGTACTATTTTGCAATTGTGTGTGATTGATTGGTATTAATTGATATATAGATTGGCTGGTATAGCAGTAACAGATTATTAATGATGATAATAGAGTTTTCTTATATAATTAGATAGTGATAGAATTAATGAGTCACAGACTGACGTCATTGAGCAAATCTTTGCAATCAGGCCATGAAGAGACCAGAATGCAGGAGGTTCGGAGAATGAGCAAAATAGGCACCAAATAACTCTATGAGACAGTTGTCCCTAGCAGCCTAAGGAAATACATTCCTGAGATTTATGCCCTAATTAGAGATAATCCTCTCATTTTTGCACATTCAGATATCTAGGACGAGCCCAGACCCTAACAAAGACTAAGAGGCATCCAACAAACAATGAAATTCATCCATACAATGAAGCTGAACAATGAGAAAAACCCTGAAAGATTTGATGCAACATTCTATGTCATGTGCTGTTATGGGGTTGGTCCTGGTGTTAAGATACTTATCCACTATATGCTCTACTTAAAGAGTCTGCTGATATTTGAATCCAACTAGTTTCATAGGCAATGCATTAACGATGCATTTTAGGGCAAAGATCTAGGATGTTTTGCTTTGACTTAATATCATCATGGGAGCTATTCACGGGGCAATCAAACTGAAGCAGTCTATGATAAAGAAACAAAGTAGTTGATGATAACGACAAATGGCGAAAAGGGAATGAAGTATTGGATTGGAGGGGCTTGGCTGACTGCCACAATGACTATTGTATGGGCTCAGGTTATAGTCGATGGAAAGTAACAAGGCCTCCATCCCATTATATTACGAATCAGAAATCGATAAACCCATTAAGTTTAGCCTGGAGTCACATTATTGGACTGTGGACCCAAGAATAGTTTGAACACAATAGATAATGGAGGTATTATTCTAGATAATGTGAGAGTGCCAATCAAGAATTTATTGGCAAAGCTCGGAGGGATCGATGAGAATGGAAATTATGTCTCAGCAATGAAATCTAATCTCTAAAGATTTGGGAGGCATATGAGTCCACTATCTGCAGGCCGAGCACTCGTCTCTTTAGCAACAGTAGGTGTTTCAATTTAAGGCCTCGCTATTTCGATACGCTATGCATTCCAAAGAAGACAATTCAGTGATCCTAAATCAAATGAGCAATAAAAACTACTCATCGACTATCCTCTTACCAAATACAGATTGCTTGTTCCGATGGCCAGCGCCTTAGTCTTCGCATTTGGAAGTTTCGAAATAAGTACTCAGTTTACAAGAAATGCCAAAAACCTAATCGATCCTTCCAAAAAAATTGTACAATAATTGCACGCTATTTCAGCTGTCGCAAAAGTCAAATCTTCACAGTTTGTGACATATGTAATGTCAACATCGAGAGAGATGCTTGGAGGACATGGATACTCTTCTTACAGTCGACTCGGAGATCTCTACCAATCAAATGATGTAAATCTGACATGGGAAGGCGATAACAACCTTCTCTTACAGCAGACTTCTAAATTCCTATTAAAATTCTTGTCGACCGAACAGAAAGGGCAGCTTATTAATCTCGATTTTGTGTACTAAGCAAAATCACAAAACCAAGTACCTGAACAGTCTATAAACTACCAATAACTTTCATAAAACTTAGAAATCTTGAAAAAGCCAGAAACCTTATTGAAAATCTATCAATCGATATTTTTCATTAAGTATGAGCAGATTATTAAATAAATCAAACGACTTATGGAAAATGGCGAGGAATTTTGGAACTAAATTCAGCCTTATTTTGCTAATTAGCTCTCTCTTACATTTGGTACATTTCAATTATAACTGTATAGGCGACATTTACTATTTTGCATAAGCCTATAAGAACATTAAAGAAATCAATCATCAGGCAAATCGTGCATTTCTCTAGGAATGCTTAAGAGTCTGGAGCTTTCACACATTCCTGAAATAAAAAGTAGGCAGCCACTCCTTCAGGAAAATACTTTAGAACCTAATAGTATAAGGATGCTAACTATTGTATCCTGACTGTATTTCCGCAATCGATGCTCTTGCACCTCCCAGCTACGTCATAGGATCTCCCTTTGCTTCATAAGATGGAAATGGAATGAAATTATATTTAAATATGATTATGACTGGGAAAGGTGTGTTCGAAAAGAAACCATGGACTGAACAGATTAATAAATACAGACCCCAATGATATATTGAACTCAATATCTTAATATTAGTTTATAGAGAGTATTATATATTTAATGGACAGTCAGACTACCAGTCTCGAGGCTGAAAAGTTCTTATCGTTTACTCCAATGGTTCGCGAGTGGAAGAAAAGGATGACTACATAAAAATGCCAAATTTAAGAGTAAATAGTTTTACTAGCAAAGTAAAAACAACAGAATGAATAAGTTTTGAACAAAATTAAATAAATTTTGGAATTGCATCGTAATGTAGCCTCCAAATCGAAAACTGAAATGTCGACAGAATTAAAATAAAAAGTGTTAACAGTTATTTTAAATGCTTCACACTCGTAAAACATTGTAGAATAAGAAGAGCAGTAATAATAAAAACGAAAAACTAAGCCCGTTCAATATGTCCAAGTCAATTCTAACAGATTTAAAAATTCCATTGATGCTCGGAATCGGAATCCCGAAACTAAGCTTTTGAAGAATTATGAGTCTCAGAGGTTTGCGAAATGATCTTACATGATTAATGCTGATAAAAATACATCTGATATTGTTCATAGTGTATTTAGAATGTACGCAAAGCAGAGTATCATATCATCTTAATAATTTAAGCAATTATAACAATGCTGTCAGTGAGGCTACAGATATGCCATATAAGCATATATGCATGCGTATAATACAAATATATCCTATATTCTTCACTTCTTAATTAGTATGATCCATTTATTATATCATAACACTTTCGCATAATTTTTGTATTGTATCACTTTTTGTTATTTTTTAGATCTGAAAAAGGCAATGGAATAAGAAATCTCCATAAATTAAATCAAAAGCTTACTTGAAGACATCGGACACCTCGTTCAGTTTATTTGGATTAAAATGGCCTAACCGGTACTAAATTTCATGTGGGAGAATCTGGTAACTATTTACTTTGTTTGTTTGATCATTGCAGTCCTTGCTGGACGCTAAAAAACAACGACCAAGAATATTGAGAATGCACTAAAGTCATCATCTCAATCATCACAATCATCACAATCATCTCAATCATCACATAGGTACGATTCTAATCTCCTCATTACTCTGACAGCTGCAGGTTTCCTGATTGCTTCAACAGGGCTCTTCATCTACTTCCTCCGATAAACTACATACCACAATATTTTCATATCAATCGTGAAATCTTTCTATTACCTTTTATTTGTGTCGTTTGTTTTGTTTGTCCTACTCTTTAAATTATTTGCAGATTTCGCAACAGATATTAACAAATACTTCACCGGGCTAGAAAACTTATTCCGAAATATTTCCACAGATAAAGTCCAAAGCAAACACTCAATAAAAACACATAGCTTTCTTGAACTGTCGTTGATTCGATAAAAACTTGCAGTTCTCTTCACAATTGCATTCTTCTAGATATTTCTAATTGACGAAGACACTATTCATTTCTACACAAATATCATCGAACTTATTTGGCTAATATTCATCTTCTCTGCATTTGCTGGCTTAAAAGATAAGTAGAAAAAAATATTGGCCTGCTATTTCTGCTTCCTATTCTTTGAGTCATTACTATTTCCTCACATTTATAGAATCTTAAAGATATTTTTACCTGCGCTTCAAGAGAGTCAAAAATTGCACTTATTTCTCGAGCTTGTTCTTTATTCTTTTATGATCTACTGTCTCATAAAGAAAGGGTTCATATATTTCTATAACAAAGACTCTTCGCATTCACTCATATTCTTTTCGATCCTATGTGAAAAAGTTCTATACTTAATGTCATTCTCAAAATTCATGTTTTTGGTCGGACTGCTCTCGATTCCGTTTCATTTATGCCTAACTCAAAGCCGTTTCATTTTCAATATCTTCAAAGTGTAAAATGAATAAAGCCAGACATAAGTAAAGCAGCATGAAACACATATGAAAGCTCTTCAGATTTTGTTAAAAACATTCATCTCAGGGTTGAAAGAACTTTGGAAAACAATCTAAACGAATAACTATCTTTATTCTACTTTCTGTAAAAATAAATTCTTCTTCTTTATTCTTTTCAAAATGTTGTCCATCAACAAAAAAACAAAAAAGAATTTATCTAAAATGAACGAATGTTAAAAAAAATAATACAAACTTAGGAAACTATTTCTCAATGTTTTTGTGCACATGCTCAAATTCTTCCTTGCAAACATTGTAATCAGCGTTATTGCTGTTTATACACATAATTTAGGGGGATCCTTACTATTGTCGTTACTGAATGCTCTCATTATCTTTACACTTTATCGATAAGTTTCAAGCTACGCTCAGGACACTCAACATAAGACTCAATGGACTGAACCAAAATGGCAAATCATGGTTTTGAAGCTCATTGCTACGACTGCATTGCTTTTTATTCTGACAAAATGGGACTATTTATTTTCGCCAGACTTCTGTGAGTGAAATCAATGATTGAATTAGCATAAATTCTTAATTTGAAATTATTGATGAAAAAAGTGTCTATTTGTTAAGTATGTATTTAATCTATATGTGCATAATTGTATTGTTTTATCATACAATTCGCATTATATTTCATTAAATTTCATTACCCTTAAATTACATCATCATTAAATCATCATTACATTCTCATTACATCATCATTACATCCTCATTACATTCTCATTACATTCTCATTACATTCTCATTACATCATCATTACATTCTCAATATATCCAAACCCCATTATATAATAGACGAACAAATCCTACAAATCCCAATAGAAACCATAGAAAGAGACTCTTTTTCTTAATTGCACAAATTCCACAAAATTTAGCCCTAATTCCTTAACATTTTATAATCATTTTTAATTATTTTCGACGGATGGCTTTTAATAAATTCTCTAAGTAATTACTTAATAAAATATTAGTAAAGTAAAAAATTATTGAGTGCAATTCGCGACAACTTAACTAACAAATGAACAATTAAAATAAGAAGTATAATTTCGTAACTATCAAAAACCCATAAAATAACATTAAATTGAGCAAAACCCTGTTTATCGGCTGCAAGAAGGATAAAATTAGTAACTATTACTAAATTCACAAAATTTTAGGAGAGGGAGGATTCGGCACAGTTTACGAAGCATCTCTCCGAAGCAACCCCAAATGCAAACGAGCAATAAAGTCCATCTAAAAATCCAAAATTGGTAAACTAAAAGCCCTCGAAAACTAAATAAGAATCCTTATCAAAATGGATCACCCCTCCGTAATCAAAATCTACGAGACTTACGAAGACTAAGGATTCTATCACATTGTCATGGAGTAACCAATCAAATTATTTCAGTATTTGCGAGGGTGGAGAACTCTACTATTATCTTTGTGATAAATCGAACTTGGAAGAAACTTTAATCCGAAGACTCTTCCGGCAGATGGTCGAATCTGTGCAATATTGCCATTTGAATAAGATTGCGCATCGGGATGTCAAGCCTGAGAATTTTTTATTGTTGACGAAGGATAAAAGCCCTGAGAACACTTATTTGAAGCTGATTGATTTTGGGTTTGCTTATTAATGGAAATAAGATATGATGAAGGAGATGTCCGAACTAAGCAAAAACCATAAAGGAAATATTGTTGGCACGGTAGCTCTATAAATAATTCAGCCTTATTACGTAGCCCCTGAAATCCTGTTAGAACAGGGTTATGACTGCAGATGCGACATCTGGTCATTAGGTGTCGTACTGTATATGATGATAACAGCCATTCCTCCATTCAATGGATAAAACGACCAATAAATCCTGGAATCTGTTAAAAAGGGAGTCTACCCCAGATAAAGTATATTCAGCTTATATTCTAGGCCCAGAAATGAAAGGCATCAGTTTCCAGCTAAAAGATTTAATAGATAAAATTTTCAGGAAAGTAGAAAATAGAATATCCCTGAACTAAATATTGAACCATCCCTGGATGACTGCCAATAATCTCCCTAGCACCAATCCCATAAAACTTAATTTCGGTAAACTCTACAATTTCGCAAAATACAACAAAGTACCCATTTGTAACATAGAACAAGCTCAAACAAATAACAGTAACCTACATTGCTTCCCAACTATCAGAGTCATAGCTAATAAAACTATCAGAGTTATTCAAGAAGATCGATTCCAACAACGATGGTCACCTAACTCTCTAATAATTCAAGATCTGCCTAGAGCAACAACAAAACAACATCTCCCTAAAATAAATAAAGTACCTAATGAAAAGTATTGATACTGATAAAGATGGTATTGTAAACTATTCTGAGTTTGTTAGCAGTTGCTTAGAGAACATGATGATATTCAAGTAAGAGAATATGCTGAGTGCATTTAAGATGCTGGATCGGGATAAAGATGGGCAGATTAGTGTGTGTTAGTTGAGGGAGATGTTGCTTACCAAGAGCAATAATATAAATAACTTGAACAGCCTCAACCAATAAATAGATGAGAAATACCTGGAGAACTTGATTAATGGGTCAGATAAGAACGGAAATGGAATGCTAGATTATTAGTAATTCCAAAAAGCTTTATCTTCTAGGATTTGAGTGTTCTTTCAGCTGTTTGATTAAGTTAGTGTAGATTGTTCAGATCTATATCTGTATCAGTGTTTGTGTTAATATACTGACTGGTTGACTCTAATTAATTAATTAATTAAGTAGCAATTCATTGATAATTAACAAGTATCATTCTCGCTCATCTTATTTGTTCGTTGTTTGTGGTTTGCCAGCATCGAGATACTTGAAAATCGATGAATAATTTTAGCTTTTACGAACACGGTCGAAATTAACACGATCGATATTGGGTACAGGTCTTCGATTGAATATTAGTTTCCTTGTAACAATTCCTTTGACTAAAATTAGTCTTTCATTGGCACTCACCTCGATATTCTCAGTATATAGGAATTTATCTTCGTTCTTGAGTACTGTAACCTAGAACCCAGGCAAATCCATTGCTCCCATTTCAATGCGATACTATTGCTTTTTGGATTCGGAGCCACTTATAGGCTATACTTTTTATAGCGTCCCCAAACGCATCATGGCTCTAGATTAATCCTCATCATCATTGCCGCCTTCGAATTTGCCAGTGAACTAGAGGATTGTGTATTGAGTTTATTTGTAGTTTGGTTCGCGCCGTATTACTATTCTCATTGCTATATATGAATGGATGATATAAAATGTGATGTATATAAGTATGTATGTATGAATATGTATTTACGTATGCAAGATAAATGCATGGGCCAAATGATGATAAAGAGGATAAATAGGATAAATTGATCACATTAATGATCATCTCCTCTTAATTGGCTTCTTTACCCCAGATTTATTATTACTAAGCACAGCCTAACTTCCTGATTGATTAAACTAGTCTCCCTCCAAATCTTATAAAGCAGCATCATATTTCTTCTTATTTATATTATCGTCGCTATTCTCAGGAATCACATCCGCTGCATTTTTATTCCGATTCTGATAGTAACCAATTAGCTCAATCATCACAAAGATCAAATCAAGCAAAAGAATTAACCCTAAATAGAATAAGTCTAAGTAATAAGCCAACATATTCGAGTCCCCTGATACTATCATTGCAATATTGAGAGTCATCACCAACTCTCCAATAATGTGCAAGATTAAGCTAGTCTTTTTGTGTCTGTAAGGATATAAGTAGGCATAGAGGAAAGAATACCCGAGCTGTACGAGAATGAGAAAGTAATAAGGGACCTTCGAAGAGTATGCATTTGCGAGTACGACATTCAGTGCAAAGAGCCAAATTCTCACATAATCAAAAAACTCTAGGAATTTGTGTTTGTCGTTTGAGTTGGGTTATGGGAACTTCCAATAGAGGATTAGTTGGATTATAGGGAAGACTATGTAGGCAGCTAGGAATATTTCTGCAGCTATTAACGGACTTGAAGTTAGTTTCACTATATAATACAGAGAGTAATAGAGGAATATCATTGCAGTCCAGCGTAGAAATGGCTTACCTATGCGATGCACTCTATGGTATGTTAGTCCCTTGTTCCGTACAGCCTCCGAAATTGTGATAAACCTAAAGATGAGCATAACACCAACAAGAAACACCAAGAAGCTTATCGGAAATGCAGTCACACCAACATACTAGTTCAGATGATAATAGAACCCATCTAAAGCCTCCGGAGAGAGTGGGATAAGAGCATTTGAGATCCCAAGCTTAGTTGAGAATCCTGCTTGAGCAATCAAATAGGACAACTGCAAATAGATCAAGGATTTAGTTGGAGTCTCAAGCACAATAAATGCCGGGATGGATATTGCTAATGCCAATCCTGAGTATACAATGCCAATGATATCTAAGATTTCAGTTGATATTTCCATGGTTGAGAGTAACGGTTATAGGCAGTGCCTGATAAAATAAATGGATTATATATATTGTATGACGATAAATATTTAACTTAACACAAAGATAATATGACAGCTATTCTGATACCAGGAATTCATTCGTCTAAATTTATCGACATCAGTGAGATTCAACATCGCTTTCCTGAAAAACTCACAAGTATTGGGGTTTCCTGTTACTCTCCTCCACAATAATGCTCATTGTCCTCCTAATCACGTTTTGGTTTATGAAGATAATTTCACTAAATCAACCTATAAATCTCGGAAAGAAGCCTAAACTTATTATTATGCCTGTTCATGGTTCATGGTTCATGGTTCATGGAAAATGAATAAATTTATGCTTATGAATTTAGCGATCAATTGTCGGAATAAAGCATGGCAACTGTTTTGATTAATTTAAGGATTTTAGAAGATCAAAGTTATCGATTTTATGGAACAACTGTAAGACCGATTAAAGGAGTTAATGAATTTGAATCAAACTAAGGACACATTTATGTTCCGTTGAACTAATGTAAAAACACGGAGAATGAAAAATATTCTGAAACTGCGGTCTATGGAAACGAACGAGATTAGTGTGTTATCTATGACAGATGTATATGCAAGGACCATCACAAATGGTACACATAGTGAATGATTGTCAAATTGTCATCTGATTAAATGGACAATATAATAGACAGTATAATAGACAGTATAATAGACACTACAATATACACTATAATATATGCTATAATCTATATGATCTCCATAATATAAACTATAATATCCACTATAATCTCTAACATTGATAATTGGGGTTGGGGTTGGGGTTGGGGTTGGGGTTGGGGTTGGGGTTGGGGTTGGGGTTGGGGTTGGGGTTGGGA
>NW_028282807.1:0-32293 GCF_059751285.1 Brachycentrus maculatus
TCCCAACCTCCCAACCCCAACCCCAACCCCAACCCCAACCCCAACCCCAACCCCAACCCCAACCCCGAGCTGATTCTTTAACCATTTATTACATTATCGTAAATCGTATCATAACAATGATTATTATCAACATGCATATGTATAAAACCTATTTCAGTTGCCTCTGCTTGTTCTTTTTATTATCATCCGCAGCATCTACATCTCATTTAGGTGATCTCAACTGGGAAGCCGTTGATAAAGTGGTCGAATAAGCCATTGCCAATAAAGCATTCCCAGGATGTGTGATCAGCATCGGGAATAAAACCAATGTCATCGCAACAAAGACATACGGGCACTTGTCCTATACACCAGCCTTGCATTAAATTGAAGTGTCAGTTGATACAAAGTATGACGTTGCCTCGATAACCAAGATTATGGCCACCACCATGGCAATCATGAATTTAGTGAGTAGCAATTCCATAAAGCTTGACGATTTAGTATCCAAGTATGTGTTAAACTACGATACAAACAAAAAAGGAAATACGACAATCAAAAACCTAATGCTGCATAATGCAGGGCTGCCATATGACTACCCAGGGGCTCTTCCTTCTACCTAGCAATAAGTCCTTGACTACATTCGATATATAAAGCCTATCAACCCGATTGGGTCTAAGTTTCAATATTCTAACTTGGGCTATCTTCTGTTGGGCAAGATTGTCTAAAGCATTTCAAAGCAGTCATTTAGTAACTATACGAGCCAAAATCGGATCTTTGCAGGCCTCAAAGATACAGGATTCAATCCGACTGCTGGTGATTTCTATAGAATTGCGCCAACTTAATACGATCGATGTAATTGACTTGAAAATATAGACACGAGAAAGAGGATAATTCGAGGCTAAGCTCACGAAAGATTAGCCTACTTCTTCGGAGGAATCGCTGGTCATTCAGGCTATTTTACCACAGCTCCTGACTTGCTCCGATTCATGCGAATTATCTTGAACCTAGGAAAGCTACCCGATGAGATCCGCACTCTTCCATAATCCGCAATCATTCCTTTTATTACTCGGGTCGAACTCTCAGAATACAACAATACCAGAAGTTATGGCTTCGACACCGCTTGCCCTTCGTCTAAAATGTCTAATTGCTTCGGACATGATGGATCAACAGGGATAAGCGCATGGGCTGACAAAGACAAAGATGTGGCATTTGTGATTTTGAGCAATAGAGGCCACCCTGATGCGGCAAATAACTAATACTTTGATACCTACAAAGTTAAATTGAGCAATGCTATAATGGAAACTCTTGGTTATTGATTGCTAAATCGTTTATCGATTATATTATCAGATATCAGAACTTCAATCGCTTAAGATTTAATGTTTAAATGTTTTAAAATGAAATAAAATCTGATCAGGAAGTCATTCAATCGTAAAGTATATCTTGCCATTAAATTATTTGAAGTGGGTCCTTGATTAGGTTCTTGTATGAGCAATCAGAAGATCAAAATTGCGAAACTCTTGATAGATGTAGTGAAGGATTCGAATACTCGTTTATATCCTGAATGAAAGCAGTCAAGTATAATATGAGGGGCTGCAGTTTCTGATACTTCTTTTTGCAGTGGAACATTGAATTTGGTTCAATCTACTTTGAAGAATCCATAGAATTAAATATTTTCCAAGCATGCTAGCAGATATAAAGAAGGAAGAATAGATTAAAGATTGAATACTACGATATCATTTCTTAGATTTGGAAATTCTTTTTGTTTTTCCACCTTTGCTTGCGCTTCCAGTTTTTCTGGCCTTTGGCTTTCCGGCTTTAGAGCCTTTTGCCTTTGTTCCCTTTGGCTTACTGGCACTGGTAGACTTTTTGGCTGATGACTTTTTGCCTTTTGCGGGTGAGGCAGCAGGTGCGGGTACGGCAGCTTTAGCAGGTGAAGCTGCTTTGACGACAGCCTTGGCCTTGACAACCTTGGTAGCTTTCGGCTTGGTGACTTTGGTTTTAGGTTTGCTAGTTGAGGCTTTTCTTGACTAACAATAAAATGAATTCTTACTTGAGATCTTCCTGCAGCTTTGGCATTTTTGGCTTTTATATTTTATGACTGATCTAATATAAAACCTTGATTTATAATCGGCTATTTTTTAATACTAAATCTGATTGGATGGATTAAAAGGCTTTAGATAACTGCCAGGTTTTGAGCAAGCAGGTGTCCTCGCAGTTTATTCTTTGGTGACCATGCCATTCAGGTCGGATTAGCTTCGATTTCCGTCTAGATGTTTTTGCATATCTCTCCAGGTGATTATGAACAAACATTTGCTGATGATTTCGATGGTCGTAGTCGGGTATCATGCCGATTCCCTTGGTTACGAGATGAGACAAGGGAAGAGTTGGGGTCCCTTCACGATATACAGCCGAACCCTGAGAATTGTTTTGGAACTTTTCACCATTTTCAATTTTCATAATATATGGAAGTCCTGATATTTTTTCTTCCGAAAGTCAATAAAAAATACGAACTTGCAAAATTGCAAAGTCTGAAGCCCTCCTGCAAGCAGGTTTTTATTCTTCTCCCCTTTCTTCAGAATTATTGATTTAAGTTTAACTATATCTTTTCCGAGCACATTTTTTTTGTCATTCCCCATAAAATATTGATCCCAACAATTTTGAAATTTTTGTCACCCAGTGTGCAGTCATCGCAAGGCATACTCCAATTGACAGATTACCGTTCAGCTTTTGAGCGAGCATGATTGGCCTGAGGAACCAGCATATATTCCGGGCCGTTTCGCCATTTTCAGAAAAAGCTCACAAATAGAAAACGAAGAAGAAGTCCTTCTAAAAAGCCCATTTTACAGTCATTCTTAAAAATAGCATGATGAATTGTTAAATGGCGTGAGCGGTCGCATGTTATGGCTCACCAATAGCAAAGCTCTGCGAGTGAGCAACTTCCCATTTCGTGAAATGTACAAATAAAATATGATGTTGATTTTATATAAATAAGATTAAGTATACGATGGCGCAATTTAATTATAAGAATCAAACTTCCAAAGTAAACAGGAAGATAAAAGAATTTCCAACAATAAGGGCGTTTGCACGCAATCCCTGTGGTCTGGTGAATCCATCATAGCCTTATTTATGATTAGTCGCGCCATAAGGGATAATGCGACGACGACCGACCAACCATTGATACGAAACTCAACTCAACTCAACTGAATCAACCAGCTGGTATTGTTGATAGACTGTTAATAAAAGTGACTATGTTTAATTAGAAGGTACAAACAAAATAAGTGTCTGATGATCTTCAGCAGACTCAGACAACATAACTAGATATCCAAAAAAATTGCAGATAATTCTAATTTTAAGGCCTTTGATTAATTACCAGATTAAATAAAGCAAGCCAACGAAAACAAAGAAACCAATAAAAATAAAGCAATGAGAAAACCCGCAATCAAAAAGCACCGCGAAAATCTAATAATGAATAAAATGCTAATTTACAGGATTAGACAATAAATTGGTGATATAACAAAGGCAAATTTCCAACAAGAAGCATTATGTGAACACTTAGTGCGGATGATTTTTAGAATGAACAGATTTCGACTGGTCGAAACGAAGATCTTAACCAAAGCCATTTAATAAAGACTGAATTTGGTTGCATATAAAAAATTTCTAGTAAATAGGCATGAAGTATATAATGACTTATCTAGCACATGAAATGAAGTTGCCTGGACTAGTACCATCACTTCAATGCAACGAATATAATGTTAATTTCGGTATTTGACGAAGCTCACGCGTCTATCATGGCATTATAAATAAAAAG
Organism: Brachycentrus maculatus; assembly: GCF_059751285.1. NCBI lineage: Eukaryota > Metazoa > Arthropoda > Insecta > Trichoptera > Brachycentridae > Brachycentrus > Brachycentrus maculatus. The sequence goes on from NW_028282807.1 coordinate 3,785, forward strand.
TCGACGATTATATTTTGCAGGATCACATTAATAGTAACTCGAATTAAAGTTTTTAACATCTAAATTTTTAGGGAGATGAGAGCTTCAGAGCTTCAGAATATCTTGACTCAAATAAATGGATGCTTAAAGGGCCTATTGAACCATGAATAAATACTATTTAAGTATCTATATAAACCAATCTACGTATGGAAATGCTCATCTTCTGAATCATTGCTTATAAAATACTATCAAATAGTAATTTTATTCGAATGAATATCTCTAGCTCGTTATTCTTGGTTTGTTCAGGATCTGTATAATTAAGATAATTTATTTTTCATGCAAATTAATATTGATTTCAGAAAAGAGCTTCATATATAGAGGAATGTTGGTGATGATGGTATAAGTATTTTATTTATCAACGAGGGGTAAGCTGGTCCTATGGTGTAATGGTTAGCACATTGGACTCTGAATCCAATAATCCGAGTTCAAATCTCGGTAGGACCTTTTTTATTATTCTTTGTCATACAAACTGAATTACGCTATTCCATCGTTGCCTCGTGATACTTTAATTCGGAAGTACCTATTGCTTTGAGCAAAGAGGAACACATGAGATTAGAGGAGGAGCCTTATTATATGCGCATGCTAAATTAGTGATTGCTGAAATAACAATACTGTCATAGCAGAATCGTTGTCATTGCAGAATAGCACTGAGCTAATAAATATACCGATATTAAAATGTACAGCTCCTACGAGCCAGCCCTAAACTACAACCGCTTCGAGAACCCAACTCATTCATCCAAGAAGTCTCACAACTTCCCTCAATTCCCAACTTTGAACTACGAAGATCGCAATGTGAACAGCTATTCCCAAAATAATAATGCGTATGATCTTTATAGTTTTAACCGGGCACCTCAGCTTCCTTCTACAAACACCAACAACAAATATGAAGGTTATTCAATGGCGAATCGCAATAAAACTGATCAGATTGAGAAGGCCCACAAAGAAAATAAATCATTTCTTGATGGTTTCGAGAACAATAGCTCGCATCTCAGTAAAGAGAAGTCGCATGCTCATAATATTAGGGGGAGGCTGCTTGATATGCACGAGCCACCAGCCGAAAGAGAATAAGGAGAAGATGATCGCATATCGAGAGGAATTGAAGAGCCAAATGAGGGCCGACCAGCACAAAAAGGACATGTAAAAGTGGCAACTCGACGAAGAAGAACAGAAAAGAGAGAGAAGATTTTACGAATAGTTTAAAATATAGGCGCAGGCCAATAACAAAAACAAGGCCGAGGAAAACCCCTACTTCATGATGCGCACACTTAATAAACTCAAAAAAGGGAACCAATCCAATAATCTGAATCCAAGCAGTCCTGATTTGAAAGTCAGTATAATTGCGAAGAGTGGAGAGATCGACATAGGTAGAAATTCCAAAATATCCCGAAGAGCATATAACAATCGAAGCCACTTCGATAACCCCTAACACCACAGTCAGATGTCTACCACTGTAAAGCAAGAGGCCTAGCTTGAGTATCACAAATAGATTGAGCTCGAGCAGGCAAGGCTCGCAAAGATTATGCTATCTCAAGAACGAGTCATGAGCAAACTGCAACATATCAAGGATTAAATTAAAAAGACAAGTGTTGATACACGCCAGTAGTTAGAACAATTCAAAGCTTCCTTACAACCTAAAAGCAACACTCAGAGCTATCGTAACAGTTTATAGAAGCTCAGCAGATCCGCCAACGACCAGAATAATCCTCATAATCATCCTGGCAATGTCAGTTAGTTCTATATGCTGCCGAAAAAGAACGCTAGGCCGGTTTTACCAAAGATCCAGAGTAAATATCAGCCAAAAATAGGCCTTGTGAGCAGCAAGAAGATAATTCATGACAACAATGACAACGAAATCAGCAACATTGAATAGGCAGAGTCGAGAGTAACGCTGCATCGAGAAGAAATTGCGGTCGTAAATTAAAAGGATTTGCAGAGAAGCAGCAAAGGGGCGATAAACGATAAAAATATTGTGGAGGACCCTGAGGAAGATCGATAATAGAACTGAATATATAGACTAAGTAATGCTTACTGAACAAAATGCAAAAGATACAAATCTATTAAAAAACGAGTAATCTTTTTCATTTATTTGCTTCTATTTCTCTTATGAAGTTTCGGCTTCACGAGTTCAAGGAATCAGAAGCAATTTCTATTTTTCTGCTAAACTTGAAATTAGTGCCATAGTTTTGATGCCTGATGCCTGCTATTTTATGCTCGATTTCTGTCTTCTTTTTGCAGTAAGGCCCATCGTACACTTCCAGAATCTATCTGAGCAGGCTTTATGGCGAATACTTCTCAATGTCTGACTTGCTCGTGGCACTGTTGCTAATAAACCATTCATTTATGAATGCTTCTCTCGAATAGTTTATTATCGAGGCCGTGTATTGGATTGGGTCAAGCTATTGCAGATGAGTCGAAGAAAGAGTGACTTTCAGGCCCTTTCTGCATCTTTTCTACCCCTTCAGATTCACCTGTAGATTGGCTTCAATCTTTTGATGTCTTTTCGGTATTAGCGATTAATTTACTTGTTATTTGAGAAATTTTGACGACTGTTCTTCCTATTGCTTGAGCTGTCCACTCCTAATTGCATGCCAGTTATAGGAATTAATGAGCTTCTTATTATTTCGGGTGGCATTAACCATTGATGGCTCGCACTCATACTACTCGATGGGGAGCTTGATGCATAACTGAGACACATCATTTATTGTGATACTCTGAATCTGCACCGGAAAGCCAACCCCATTATCCTTTATACTACTGGTTATCCTACTTGTTTATTTGGTTGCTGCAAGTTTTATTTATTTATTTGTCTGCTTGCTCTTTGTGGCTTTGCTCTGTTTCGAAGGCTTGGAGGCAATTCGTTTTTGCTGTTATTGTTGTTTAATTTAGGACTATGGGAGTTCATAAAACCCTCCTGCTTTGATAGGCCTTTCCTCATTTTCAGCAAAAGTGTCATTCCGATGCTCTATAATACTCGGTAGTGGCTAATGTGGGTACTGGCTTTTGATATTGTTTCGACTTATTTTTGAAGTGCTCTACAGCTTTTACTTTTACATTTACACTTACCCATATTTTGGATGTTGGAACACCTTCGCAAGATTTATCGTAGCATTACGTTTGTAGAGATGTCGCAATTAAGTATCATCCACCTTGTCCGTATGTTTATGTTTATTTTTAGTGTATAAAGTGCGAAAGGGAGTATAATTTACAATTTGGTGATGCTTGAGCCATTACCCGTTTCTCTATAAACGACCTATTTCATAGAGGAGGTCTCTTTTCATGATTCTCATTTATTTGGGTTTTTCATGGCCCTGGGGAGCTTTGATGATGCCAATCTTTTTCGTAATGATTCCCAGTTGCATGATCCGACGCACTCTCCACCCCTTTACAACTGCAACGAGTAGACTTGTGAACCTTCTATATACTGGCAGAAACTGCTTGTAATACTTTTGCTGTTTGTGCCTTCGATAGTTTTTTTGAATTAAGGTGGCACAGTGGTTAATAAACTCCATATGCACGTCGCTTTGGTTATTTCTGTCGTGGTTGTGGTACTTTATCTCCATGAATGCTTTATATAGCACATCATCGACCAGCTTTTTCATTAGCACACTCTAAAGCGCTGCAATTAAGTGCCAAAAGGGATCAATGTCTTCAGGCTCATTTCTGAGATTGCGTTCATGTCTGACACTAGTTTGATACCGCATGCGTTTATTATAGTTAAGATCGTGCTTGACTGAAGTGAGATTGCTCATGTTCGATGCGGCATTGGTGACGTTGGCTGATTTTGAATGGCCAATCATATATAACAATAATTTCAAAGTTAGATAATTATAAATGCTTGCATCTGTTTCATTACTGATAATCATAGCTCTCTGATAATGAATACTTCTCCGCACTCCGGCCCATAGTCTTCAGAAATTTCGTTACCATAGCCAGCCCCGTCAATTTTACCAGATGAGAATGCGACGATTGACCATTACTAGAGGAGTTAGTTCAAGTAGGATTTCATTTAGTAGCCCTCGTTTCTGTTCAATTTGCGCCATCCGGGAGGTATATGATCATTTAAACCTCTTCTGACAACGACCCCTATCGGAGTTTCTACATACGGGTTTTGCAATGCGAATTATTTGTCTGCTGACGGAATTTTGTTCATATGATATGAATTTAATATTCATCTAAAACAGAACCTATTCACTTCAACACCATTATAACAAATCCTATTCAAATCATCCTATTCACATCTTTATTCACATCATTATAACGAATCCTTATCCGCATTCACCGCTATATGTGCTATGAAATTTGCCACCGTAGCCAGGTCCATCAAGCTTTCCATTTTCGAATGCCACAATCGACCATTCCGACAGCATTTCCATCAAATAGGATTTGATTTATCTGCCTTCATCTAATCGCAATCTGCGCCAGCCTGGGGGGACTGGCTCAACAAAAGACATTACTACAACCAGCCCTAATGGAGTTTCAGAATGCTTATGCCCTAAAACAAATGTCCTGTCAGCTTATTAAATATAATCCATATTCTATTATATGTTATGAACTATGCTGACGATTGACTGCCATGAAAATCAGACTTCGAAGAGCAGATTGCTTTCATAGAACTCGCACAGTTCGAGTAGATACTCGGGAATGAAGAATTCTCGCTTTACCCACTGTTCCTTGGCGCTATACTGTCGATCTTCCACTGAAATCTTATAGACAAAATCGTGTGAGGAGTATATTTCCGACATTTCCAATATTTTAATAGGCTTTTTTGATAATGGCTGTCGCTTTTCGTTATGCCCTGTAGGAAGGCGCTCCTGGCTCATTTTGACCCTCATCTTGAGCTTCTCATCTGTGTTACTGTCACTCCCATTGCTATTATTATTTAGAGGCAATGATGTTTTGTTATAGCCTTGATTCAATCGATTGGATTTGAGGGAACCAGATTTTTAATTGCGTTCAGAATATTCAGCACACTGCTAGGACTCCGCTCGTGAAAAATTCTTGTGCATAGATTCAGCTCCTGAGTTAAAAACTTTGAAGTTTTTTTATTGTTTCATTTTTTTCTCAAAATCCTGGACAAGCTATTGGGCTGTGTCAAGATGGCCCACTGGTTCCCAAGTATTCTCTTCTGAGTGGTAGCCCTTCCACTTGACGAGGTACTCCTTTTTACCTTTTTTGAATCGAACATCCACAATATTTTCGACCTAATACATGGGGCTTCTAAATTGTATATTGCTATTAGAGGCAGTCCAGTTTCAATAAAACTCTAATAAAAGTGCGGCATTTTATAAATATACAGTGCATACTATTGAGAAATCAATAAAATATCAAAAATGGAGGGCAGGTTTTTCTCGATATTTCTGGATTTAGTTGTGGTATGCTTTGTTTTGAGGGCGCACAAACAGGAGATGCTTTTCGAGATATTAATCATCCCCACTGTCAATAAACTCCCTCAAATCTTCAAACTCTCGCTCTATAGTCAAGCTTCTTTTGTTAGCGCAGTTCTTGGAATCAATTGCTTCTCGGGAGTTGCTGATACTGGGAACGATTTTGCGTGGAGATATTGTCAAGCTGTATGTTTCACCGTCGTAGTTGACATAGCTGCGGTTGTTACCATTGCCATCGTTCTTGCCATTTATACTATTGACCTATGACTACTAATTCTATTAATAATCTTTTCCATTTTTTGAGCTGTCACCATGATCTGGGGCATGAGACTATCTGATGATGCGCTGGGCTAGTTGCTGTTCTATTGACTGGAGCTATCGCATCATTTTATCTCGTAGCAGCTCCGTGCGCATAGTTCTCTTCTTCTTTTACCTAAACTGCGAGGCATAGGAGTTGCCATATGTATTGCTCTCGTTGATATTATCTCGAAACATGCTGCCTGCTTGACTACTTCTTACAGCTTAATTGACTGTGCTTGTGTTATTACTGTTCAAGTATTCTTTGGTGCTTTCGAATGTCTTCATCCTCCTTTGCTTGAACCTTATCTTATTCTTGAGCCCACTCAAATGTTCGATGCTCTGCCGGCGATCATTCAGCTATTATTTAATGCTAAATAATAGTTTGCCCGAATGTGCAATTGGTTCGAATTGATATGCTGAACTCTTATGGCTCGAGCTAGCCGCCTCATCTAGCCCGCTCAATCTTCTCACTATTACATTTTTTAAGCGCCCCATATTGTCATCATTAACTATTCCATTTAAGTACTGGTTCATGCTGCAGGCACTAAACTATACGCCTTCCTTTTCGCATTCGGCGCGGTGTATGCTTTCGAGCATCTGCACAAAACCATCGTACTCGACATACTTAGAGCCAGTGGTATTGGCCACACCCTTGAAGATTCGATTCATATGCTCGATGCTGATGATTCGGTGGAGTTTCCACTCCTTTGCGAATTTGATGAAGTGTTCGATGTAGAGTTTGGACCGAGACTTGTTCATATCGGAGAAGTATCGATTTTGGTTCGTCATTTGCTTCTTCGTGAAGTATTCAAAAATCTGCTCTAATCGGTGCAGCTATTGCGACTTTGAGAGCATCTCTTACTTTGAGGGCTGTTTCTTCGATTTTATATTCTAACTGCTGCTCTGATCGCTCAAAGATCGTAAGACTTTCCCATCGCCTGGAGATCGTAAGATTTTGGCCTCTTCGCATTGAACCTATTTAATCTTTAGTATTATTTAGTTGAGAAATGCGGGCACATTGGTTTCGTGGGTGGGCGAGTTGAGATGACACAGTATTTATTTTTAGGATTTATCTTTGATTTTGAGATCCATTTTATATCGATGTATATTCCTGAGTTTGCTCAGTTTCTTATAAATCTTTTGATAATGTTTTTGGTATGCTTCTGCTTCTTCTTCGCTTCTCGCTGCTGAAATATTGCAGCTTATCATCTTTAATTACTATTATATTAATTTAATTTCTTCCTGCCGATTCAGGTGCGCTGGAGTCTCAGTAGTTATGCCTGCGTTATCTTTGTGATCAATCCTGTTTGCTGTGTTATGATACTCATTGAGCTCTCCTTCATCCCTTTCTGACTTTGGAATGATACTATTAATGCCCTGGTCTTCTAACTAACTCGCTTGAGGCTCACCCTAATTGAGATTGAAATTAATCTTAACGCTGCTATTCTATGCTCTGGATTGCTGGGTGGTGTTGATGTTTGGGACAAGCTTAGAGTCTTGAATGGAAGCCCATCTCCATGCCTTGTTGACAACTTATTTCTTGAGTTCGAGAGCATCATTGATAATTTTATTGGGTGATTGAACACTCGGCATCTCATTTTATTATTGATTTTTCGCAAATTGGATGTTCTTGCTGATATCGCGAATGTCCATGGAATTGCTCTTCCTTCTTCGCATGTTTTGGGAGTGACCATATTTTTTATTCCGGAAGTACGCTATTTGACTCAGCTGCACTCTCCCTTGCAGAACAATGTAGATGATTTCGTCATAAGTTATCGGCTTATATGGGTAAAGCTACTTCAAAATTGCATGGCACTTATTATAAATATCGAGCAGCTAGTTGTATTGCTGGCTGTGAAGTTTGCAATTAGGTTTATTAGACATCGTCGACAGCATGATTATATCAATATGTACTTTTATTACTTATTATCTATATTGCAATTGCTGACATCTTTATATTAGCCTTCATTTTTAGAGTAGCTCTTTATCTTTAAATTAGCTCTTCTGGAAGCATTACATAATCGGGAAGCGTGAATAATGGGAATAATATTACAGAGTATCCCAACTTCTGTGCATGTGATAGTATAAAAATATTGGCATCATCATTTGCAAACATACTTAATCCTGCAGATTTCACACTATTTATCTTGTTTGTCCACCGCATTGACATACAGTTCGTATTCATCACATTTTTACTTGCTCTTGCCATTGAGCATTATCAGATCCTCGATATTCACATCCATGTTGTTCAGGTTCAGTTTCTTATTGTTGACGTCAAACATCACGAAATTGTCGCATTTTATCTGCTTTACAATGATATTCTCCATCAGCCCGAATCGCTCAATTATTTGACTCACCTTTTTTGGACCCTCTATTACGATGATTGTCCATTAGTTTGCATTGTTTGGAATCAGGGCCTTATCATTCGAGGACGGCTTCATCTTTTTAGGAGGTTGGCATTATTTGGGCACAACTTTGCTGCTTATAAGATCCACCTCAAAGTTTTCAGTCTTCCCATAAATGTTCTCAAGAATCATCAAGGGTATCAGGGAGTTGACAATCTGCATTGTAAATGGACAAGGCTTCAATTTGCGATAGTAGTATTTGTAGAATTTCTTCGATGTGATCTACTCGTCAACCATTAAGTTCCTTGCGAAGATTTGGCTTCCATTCCATATGAACTTGATGGTGTGCTCTTTGCGGTAGAGGTCAGAAAGTGAGAAATAGGGGATTTTGAATTGGTTTCCCATTGCGAGTTTGGTGAAAGCAATAGAATATTTCTATTTATCAGAAAGCGCAGGCTCGTCGTACTTTTTGTTCATGAATAAGATGAAATTGTTAGTAATCTATTCTATTTTAAGCTACTTGCCACTGAAGAACCAAGCGATCAAAAAGTACAAAGACTTCAGGAAATCCATGATGAGCTGGTCTTTCGAGTCCACAACTATGTTCACGAAAAGCTACCCGAATATATATTTGACTATTTTCACTATGTTCTCGGGCTCCAAATGCGCTCCATCTTCCAAACAGCAAATGGTGAATAGAAATATGTTTTTCCTTGCCTCTTACATCTTGATTTTATCGATGTAGCTGGTGCCACACAGAAAGAAGCAACGCATATCTTCGAAAATATCAATGAAAATAAGTCTGAAAATTTCAATGACCTTCTCCACGCAATCCCGAAAGTTTGAGACTTCCTCTTTATAGCTGCTTTTATTGAGATTTCCCTGCCCTTTTGCATTGGTGTTTCTTTGGTGGAGCTCAGACACGTTAGGTGCTGATATCTTGAGCTCCCCATTGAGCTCAACAACATCAGAATTGACAACAGAGATCTGGTTCCAGATCACATTATTGTACACATACTAATTGAGTCGAGACGAAGTATTGATAAGGAGTTTAATTTTCTTCCACATGTCCGAAAGCAAAAGATCATTGGAGAATGAAAGCGAACATGGCATCGTCTCTGTTTTTTTATTTTTGAAAAGTTCTGATGTAATTTGGTATTTAAGTTGTGCTTTGAGCACTAAGGAGTCGATATCTTGGAGCTCTGTCAGGGACTCCAGCCCGCATAAAACAATCCTGGTCTTCTACGCAATCGAGGAGGAATAAAGCAAGCTTATCAATTCAAGGCTGTGAGAGCCATCATCCACAATGGCTACTCTACTATTAATATGGTAATTACTGGAGCTTATACAATTTTTAGAGCACGCTTGTATCGATGATGTTGAAGAACTGGCCGTCGATGCGCTTCTTTTCCTCAAATGAAATTTTGTTATACCAATCGATCATGAAAGGGGAGATGATGGGCTTGTACTTCCCTGTACACTTTACGCACTAAAGAGTGAGGATTGCCGACAGCATGTTTATAAGCGGGTAGAAATTGTACGCGCATGTTTTGATGACTGATCGGACATAGTTCTCATCGTACTTCTGGTCGAACTTCTTGCTCAGAACCTTCAGATTTTCATAGGTCTCTTCCTCGCTTGAGGGATTGAACAGCTCCGGCAGTTTCGAGTTGTTCTGGTAGAAACAAATAATGGACTTATAAACTAGCATCAGTTCCGAGTGGCGACGGGACAGCTGGTCTTCAAAGCTTGTGAATTTGAGCTTTTCAAGCAGGTTTATTTTTTAGCACAAACCTCCCTTTACGTATACGCCGAACGATCTGGTGTCTTCGATTAGGAAGGTGGTTTAGTCGACGATCGTGACAGGCCTAGCGTCTCCATTCACATACTTCATGCCTTAAACGTAGTTGATGGTAACAAAATCCCCAGTTTTGTAGTTATGGGGGTGCTCAGTTGTGACTAAGCCCTTTTACTCGCAGGTAATACTCTTGATCGGGATCCGGTGAGCCTCCAATCCACTATGAAACATCTCCCACTCCTCCCCGAAATCGGTAATGCAGATGCCCGAGAATCCCAGCTGGCATCCATACATGATCACAGTCTTCTGCTTCTGAGCCCTGATAAATTTATCGATGCTAATGATTCTCCCCAGATCATAGACGTCACAGAAGATGATAATGTCAAACTTGGTGCACTCCTCCTATGTGATTTCAACGTTGGTCTTCCCAACATAGACTTTATTATTGATTCTGTGGCAAATTTCGATCAGGTGGTCTGCCCTTGATTTGCGATTGACTTGGTCTTTGGAGTAATCTAAGATGGGTAAGAAGCTGTATACGGAATGTGCTGAAGCAGTCGTCGAGCTGAATAAGGTCGGGGTCGTGGAGGGTGATATTATAGGGGTTGAGCATGATCAGGTTGGTGACTAAATCTGCACCGATCTATTTATTAGTGGCTGGTTACTTTCTCCAACCCCAACCCCAACCCCAACCCCAACCCCAACCCCAACCCCAACCCCTTACCAAACACGCTGAAACTTTACTTGAGAGTTTTCTACATCAGTATCTATATGCTCGAATGGTGTTGGAATGTTGACGATTAATGATATGATTTATAATAGTGTTAATTCGGATAATTATCACGCATTGGCTTCAAACTTTACTCGCGAAATACTCTGAATATGAGTCAGATGCAATGGCCTGTAGCAATAAATAGTCTTAATTCTAATGAAAGAAAGTGGTGAGTATTATATGCAAATCATTCATTATTACTGCCTCAACACTTTTATATCATATTATCATGCTTAAAGATCTTACCAATGGTGGACAGCATATTGCAGTGTTTTAGTTGGTCAACAGGTATCGCCTAAATATGCATCAGCTTAGCCTTGCTGTTCCCTGTTTCAATGCAATACTGCCTGGAATATTCAGCGATATTTCGGCTGGGGATGGCATTATGAATCTGATTGCTATTGCGAAGACTGTACATTTCAATCAATAAGGAAGATATGGAATTGCTGTTTCTCTTTATATTTTTGTGAATAAAAGCCTTTGTCTTTATAGTGTTCTGTATTTTAGGCAGTATTATTTGTTACTTCGTCACCATTTATAGACTGCTGCTCTTAAAATGATCAATGCGCTTTCTTATTACTTTTTATTTCGAAAATTGCTTCGAAGAAAGTTATTATGTGAGCGCTTCCTAGGCTTTTATCCCAGATTTTGCCGCGTTTTTTTTTTATTCCTGAAAAGGATTTTCCAATGAATTGCATTTGTTGAGGGAGTTCACTAGACTTTCGTTGCTTCTTTTCTCAAAAGGTTGCAATATTGAACTCTGTTTGAGAAAATCCATGCTAAAATGGCCTTTTAGTTTTCGTTTATTCTATGATACACCGTTGCCCTCTTGTCCATATGTGTTTAGACACTCTTATGAGTTAAGTTGTTCTTGGAGTTAACGCTGGTTGTCGTTGTTTTTGTTCTTCTTGTGTTTGAGAACCGCAATGAAGTGCGACTTATCCGTACTGTTCACGCAATTATTTGCGTCTCTTTGCGCGAATTTAATGTCCTGCAAATTTAACAATACTTTTTCATTTTAAGACTTCTAAAAGTCGTAACTGTCCAAGTTTTGAATGGATATCTTCTTCGGCAGGGACATAGCATGGCCACTGAAGGAATCGTTGCCAATAGTCTTGATGTAGCTCTCTCTTTTCGCTCTCATTTTCTTCAACAAATTGTTCTCCGAATTAGCGTAGGAGTGGCATATGGGCAGATTGGGTTTAACATTGGTTTTTATAGTGGCATCATTGGTGTCTGGTTGTGTGTTGGTAGTGTGGGTGGTTTTGGTGATACTGTTATTATTTTTTTTTACATAGTCTACGAATTTTTTATAGTATGAAAACACACTCTTTGAAGCTGATGTAGATGATTACCTTTCCGAAGCTATGGGATAACTGCATGCAACAGGATGGTTAATGCCTCGAGCAAGCGCAGTTTCTTTGGTGCTGTACAATTTCACAGGTAGCAATGCTTTTGTATAATTGGAATCAGAGCCAATCGAATTCAAATTAGTTATACTGGGAGTGCTGTCTGAATTAATTAGGTTTAAAAGTCTATGATCGCTTGGAATAGTGTTCTTTCGCTATCTATTGGAATTAGAGTCGATGTTTTTTCTATTGATCTTCAAATCCTAAATGCCCTTGACACACAATAGCCCCTCGATTCGTTTACTCGATTTCAAAACATCAACATTTTTAGGACTACTTAGAGTTTTATAGATATGCATCGCACTTTCCTTTTCTTATTTATCGATTAACACACCACTTTATCTCCAAGTAGCATCCCTTTTTGCTTCGTTGTTGTTCTCAACATCGAGTTATTTCTCAACATCGTCCTGATTATCATAATAAGTTTATTCATCGGCCTTTGCTACAGATCCATCCTTAAGTTGTACATCATTGTGATCATCTGCTTTAGTATTTAGATTATGGTCTGCATTGTGCGACGGGTCGATAGGCGCGGGGCCAGGGTAATGAAGATGATGAGGAGGAATATTATCTTATAGAATATTAATGGAATTAGCATTATTCTACGAATGCTATTATTTATTTGTAGAAGAATGCCTACCATCGCCTAACTTCTCATTGACCTCAACAGTACATGCCTTCACATGGTCGAGGAGTGTGCAGATTTTATCATTATGCTTGTTCTTGCCCGAAATGCCTTCATTCACAGAAATATGCACGCTCTAGATAAGCGCAGGATTCGAAGACTACGCATGGTTGCAATACACCCCATAGTTGCTGGTTTGGCATTTAACAAGAAACTGCTTGATAATGGAGCAATTGTGCTGGTTGAGTTTGCTGAGCCGGTTCAGCAGCTTCTATCTTTGCTCTTCTATATTGAGAGGCTTTCTCATTTATCTGCAGTCGTTTAATATTATACTCTATTGCTATACTTATATGCTTCATCATTACTATAAACTCACTCTTACCACTGCCATATTCACCAATCGAGACCATATTATTATCAAAGCACTATCTATACTATATCCATACTATGCTATGATAAATTTTATCAATATAACACAGTCGATAAGTTTGCATGCAGCCATCTATTGATGAGTACCACAACTTCATCTCCCTCTATCTACTCAGCAAAACGCAGCATTAATCAAAACAGTAACACTAATCCAAATTGCCATTTTGCCTAATTTCTGCGTTGGTTTTACCAAAACAGAAACCTGGGGTGGAGAATAATTCCTTATTGAAATAATAATAATCATTTTCATTGTCGTTTTCATCAGCGAATTAAGCGCAGACCTCTCGTTGCGCTAATGGAAGGAAGAGTCACATGACGCCAACCAAGAAAAAGAACAAATTTGAGCGGGCATGCTCCCAGATTCACATTAAACAAATCGGTTTCGAAGATCCTGTCATTGATTTTGGCACTTAGAACGGACTGCAAGTGATGCGAACCTACGAGTAAACTCCTGTTCGAATTGAAACATCAGCCATTAAGGAGTCTCACTCGCAAAGCCTATTAAAAGAATATCACAATTAGATAAAGAATAAATAAAAATCGGCCGGGGCAGCCATGAAAAAGAAGCGAAAATTCGAAACAGCCCACCAAAAATAGAATATAGTCCCAGTGGCAAGCACCATCTAGTCATCGTAAGTGAATTATTCAGCACCATGCCAGATCTCGATCGACCATAGGCCACAAAAAGCTTAATAAAGCTCGTCTTCACAATTGGCCATGGTTCCATTATCTTCCATCATGCCGCTGTAGCTCCTAATTTCTGAAATGAGCTTGCGCTGCTCAGCTTCGGATACCTTCCAATCGCAATATGACAAGACGCAGTGCAAAAATGAATTATAATCAGAGCAGAAGAGTTTATAGTATGAGGAGAGCTTTGAAGAGTGGTTCGATAAGAGGAAAGCGGAAAAGCTGCCTGTTTCGCATGATAATCATGATAATATTTTAGGTATTAGGCTACAGAATCAACTCCTTAAATTCACACCCTCCCATCCTAAGCAAAAAAGCAAAACTCCCCTGAGAAATCATAAAAACATCAATACGAATGAAAATACCAGATAATTCTACATTCCAAAGAATAGCACAAGGAATGGCACTCCTCTCAAAGTTACAACTGTATCCAAAAAGTAATCTCTCCTGGTCAAAAATAGCCATCAGAGAAAAATAGTCAACGATGAAAACGACTGCACTATTTGATATTTTTTGTATATAAGATAACAACTATATTAGTATGATTTGCATGATCTGGAGTGGTATATGGCTAAGTATCATGAGAGGAGCTGTTCGAGTTCGGGCTCGATTTTAATTGATTTAAATGATTGCAGGATGCTTGTCGAGTCTGACTGATGGTACTAATTTTAAATATAATCGGCAACAGCTTAGAAATCGGCATAATAGCTGGCACACTCGTAAAGGGCAAAAATATTCGTCATGCTCTTCTCGAATGGGCTCCTATCTGCCAGTAGTATACTGATTTCAAGTAGGCTCTTTCGGATATCGTAGATATCGATGCTATTCTCGATGATGCAATTAATATAGCATGTTAAGATGTCATCTTTGTCGAATGTTTGCAGCTTCGCCAGGATTTTCTCTTGAATCAGCAGCTCCTGGTAGAACAGGACTTACTCTTCCAGTTTCAGGCGGATCTGTCTGAGCAGCTTTAGCTTATCTCCAAGCCGATGAGAGCCTATGAACAGTTTGATTAAACTAGCAGTCTCTCCGAATATGTGGCTTTCCTTTATGCTTTTGTTTTTGCCCGTCTCACACTTCCTTAGCACTTATTTTATATCTCCCATACGGATTCGAGAAAGTTATGGAAGGTCTCTTGCTTAGCTTGGGGCATGTGGGGCCTTGCGTTTGATCGACTGCTCTAACATGGAAGCGAAATAGTATTTATAGTGAAAAGCCCAGGTGTGGCTGTGGGTGATGATGTGCCTGGCAGTATAATTGATAAGTCTGTCGATGACCCATTCTGCGGACTTCTACTTCCGCTTCCCGACTAAGTTGTAAAAATATCCAGCATACATGCAAAACACCACTTGCCCGATGATATCTAAGTACCTGAGGTACACATCTTTAAATTGTTCCAACGACAATGGCAGCACAGGGATGGTTGATTGCTTGGTGTGCTGCTGCTCCAATAGGGTGAAAAATATATCCCGCAAGTATATTACCAGGCTGTTATTACGGTACTGTTCCAGAATTATCTGTTCAATCTACGTGAACGTGCGGCCACACATCGCCTAACTGGCGTAATATGCCATATTCAAATGCTCATCCATGCCTTTTTTCCTCTTCTTCAGGAATTACGGAGACTTCATGTGATTCACGATTTTCTATTGAAGGCTCCTGAGAAAACTCTGATATGCCGCACTCTAAACACTCTTTTCCTCATAACCATCATTTCTCTGTAGATTGGCACCCCTATTACTGGTCTTCAGACAGGCCTCCAAGACTTTTAGTGTAGTTTTAAGCACTTATTTGCATGACTTCAATGCCTTCATTTCTGAATGATCATCTTAATTTTTCTCTTGGCGTTTGGTTCTGTTCTCCTGATGCTGTAGGCCTGTACTGCTCTTCGGGCTCTGCAGGATGCTGAATAGAAGTGTGTTATAATTCGACAGGCTCATACTTTTAAATATTTTATTGTGTGATTATTTCACTTGTTTTTGTTGTTGTTGTTGTTCTTTGGTGCTCAAATTATTATAGACACTCAGATTATGGGCCTCGAATTCTCTTTTTTCTGCCAAACTGTTGAAGGTCCTGAACTATGACTGTGAAATCATGATCAATGGCTAAGAACTTATGATTAATCTATCCTTAAAAGTTATTTAAAGGAGATCTGATGACTGATGATTAAATGGCAGTCAGTTATCAGGATGCAATATATATTATAGTAAATCGTGTGAGTATGAGCATGAAGGTATTCGAGTCGCTGTCATAGCTGTCGAGCTACTTTTTGATGCAACCTTCAAATAATCGGAGTATGCTAATAATCTTCGTGGAGCCAAACATGCTGGTCCCTTCAGAGGCGCTGGTCAAATACTACACTCTGAATCCGATTGCGCAACAGCTCTGCAACAACATCATCATCTACAGGGGCAAGTAGCAGAAAGTATTCAATATGTACAACATCCTCCAGTATCCCCAAGTGTGCCTCGCCACTGACAGCCTAACCAATATTCAGTTCAGTTTCATCGGCTGCAATCAGTAGAAGGCCTGGTAGTCCCTGTAAATCCTGTCCAAAGCGATCTGCGGCAGCAAGGCTCATCGCATACTCAACGTCAAACTCAAAAAGTGTCCAGCCCACCATGAAATGAAGTTTACCAATGAACTCAATCTCCTGCTCTATCACAACGGCTGCTTCTCATGTAACGGCTGTGGAATGCTATCGCATGCCGAAATCGACAAACCCATTCTTCATTGCGAAATTTGTGAGTATGATCTCTGCTACGTCTGTTCACACATCGAAACGATCAATTGATCTTCTTATATTAATATGCTTTCAATAACTCTATCACTACAATACTTAATTATACAACTATACTGCTTAATTGAGGATCGAATAGTCTTAAGGGCGTTAGTATAATATCAGACCCTGCCTCTTTATAAACAGCCCAGGTAGGCTTTGACCTTCCCGACCCACTTCATCTACCTGGCTGACTTTAGCCCGTCTCCAAGACACAGCTTACCCTTCTTCCAAATTTTGATATATTCTTGGCATTTGCGAATCAGCTTAATCTGATCGTGAAGAGTCTATTTATAGATGATCCTCAGCTTTAAGGCCATCCTCATTTCGTGTTTTTGGCACTTCTCCAATAGCTCCTCATCTTATTCGATTGTCGTCATGAACTAGCTAGTTAGAGTCTTGACCAGTTCTTCTGCTAATGCAAGAACCTTACTTTAGAATTCTATATCAAAAGGTATCGTGATCTTCACGATGCCTTTCAGCTGTTCTAGCTTATCAGTCCAGCCGATGAGCAGTGCTCTACAGTGGTTAATCAAATGTATGCAGATTCTTTGTTTTTTTATCCGGATTTCCTTGCTGAATATTTGCTTTGTTGTGCTCCCCGTGCTTCTGTAGATCAAGGCAGAAAGTGGGACCTTCCCAAATATTCCCTTTTTGCTGTTCATGTCGATTATAATCCTGAAAGCGAATGAGTCATACTTGTTGCCATCCAGCACAAAGTTGTAGCCAACGAGCAGGAACCGATTTGACCTGCGCCCGTAGAAATTGTAGACTTGTTAATGTTTCTTCATGATTTTACGAGTCGACATGATAAAATAAGTGCTCTCGTGGTCATGCGAAGAGGGATTATTCGTCATCCATTTGAACTACTCATCTTAATCAGACGAAGTGTTCGATGACACTTCCGAAGATCCTTACGACTATTTCTGCCCTTCTTCGAATTTCTCAGTTGATATTTGCCTATCCGATTTTATATTTGCATCCGATTATTTTTTGCTATCGATGGGGGAATCTTCTTCGCCTTCGTCTTCTTGATAGTAGTCATCAAAGGTAATGTCAGTAAAAATCTTCCAGTAGTCTTTCAAGCGTGCTCTCTTATTTTTATCGTTGATGCCGGCGCCGGTGTATTTTTCGTCGAGTTTGATTTTTTATTGTTTCTGTTCATACTCCTCGATGGCTTCCTCGTCTGTGTCGTTGTCCTCGGAACATGAGGAGTCATAAAAATGGAGTTGCCGAATATTGTGCACATCTGCCTTATACTGCTGTAATAGTATTTGATTATGCCGGAGTCGGGTTTATTGTCTGTCTTTGGGCGTGTTTTCCTCCATTTTTTACAGTTGGGTCAGTATTTACTGATGGTTTTATATAAATTTTAAAGATTTAGGCTTCGGATTTAATTTTGTTGGAGCCTCAGGGAACTTATCCTTCGCTGATTTGACATTGTTCAGTAGAGATAAACTGATTTTCGTATGCTTCGGAGTGTAGTTCTAATGGGGTGTCAATTCGAGCTTGGTGTCAACAAGCATATGGTTCACATACTCGGTGTTGTGGTTAAGGGAGTCCGCCATAGGTATCAGAGAAATAGATGGCAAAGACCATCCAAATGCTCTAGTGCAGATGAAATTGTATGCCTTTTCGAATATCTTCTTGTACTCGGTGTTCGACATATCCCCAGGGAACACCTCTGGGTATCTCCTGAAAATTGTCAAGAACATCATGAAGCTCCTCTAGATCTCTTATCTCTGATGTTTCATTAACCGTATAACTTCTGGGTTTTCAATAGCGAGCATTTCCCAATGGGACCAATTGGTCAGCGAAATATCATCGGCCACTGCAAAGTAAGGATGGTAAAAAGATTTCTCTTTTTTGGTCAGTTCGCTACAGACATAGAGGGTTAAGATACTGAATGCAGATTAGTCGCTTATTTTGAATAGTTGGGGAGTTTATAGAATGATTTTGTTTAGATCTTCGTTTAACTTTACCTTCTCCACCGTGATAATGAGGTTATATGGAACTGCAATGATGGCTTTGTGGCTGGGGATTGGCTTGGAAGTGGCTACTCCAATCACTCCTTCATTGCTCTATCCGAAATATGCAGGGTATACGATGCTGGAATCGACGAAGACGCCATTGTCTTTGAGCCATTGATTATATTTCAGATAGAGTGGCTCCCCACTTACTTTATTGGTTATGGCAGCGTTGTACCCGTATTATTAGTCATGCTCTGATTCCATTTCGTATTCAAATTATATTCAAATTTATACTATAGTAAATGCACTATGTATTCTCTTTAAGCATGAATAGAACATCAAAACCAAGCATCGACATTGTATTTTATTCTCTATTGCGTATAAATCCTGAAGATTTAGCCATACCCTCATATGAACTCCTATTTCATTATAAAATGCAGCTTTCGATTCGAAATTGGTATCAGATTAAAATGGGGTAGATTTGGTTAATATAATAGTATGCTTATACGATCATAATTCGGCAGGGAACTTGGCCTTTATTATTGCCAAGGATTCTTTTCCTTCGTTGATCAAATTGCTTTCAATTGGGTCACTGATATTTTCAATGTCATCCTTGAGCTCCTCCTAACTTAAGATTAAAATTTACCATTATGCTTTGAAGCTGGATGGCGTACTCCACCAAGTTTTTATGCACACTGATGAGGGCCTGCTAGCTTTCTTTGATAAACTTTTCTTGCGCAGCCTCAGTTGGGTTAAAGTTATTGATTTATTGTTCATATAGGTTGTACTATTTCCTGAGGCGCCCAACTGCCTTGATTTTAATGAGCAACTGCTTCTTTTTTGCCTCGTCCATTGTTATGACTGTAATTTAAATTGATGAACAATTCGGATAAAATGTATTTAACGCATTATATTAAAGAATAGATTCTGTTCTCATTTACGATTTAGCAGACAAATCATATCATTTTTTAAAAGTCGATAATGACTTTTTGTTTTCGATTTTGGCATTGGGGGCTTACTAAACCCATTTTTTCGAGGGTATCGAGTCCCACACAATACACTTGCCGACTTTTCCTTGGTAATTATGCAGAGTTTTATCGCAGCTCAGATATAACCAATTGGTTTTCGCAATTCTCGCATCATCGTTACTTTATGAGGGACTGCTAAATTTAATTGACAACGAGAATATCTTCTGATCTATGAATACCAAATGCTTCTTAACATCATCATTGTTTGCCTTTTTAGAGAGGAATAAATTAGCTTATGATAGTTTATCCCAAATGCCGAGAAGATCCTGCTCCATGTCAGGCTTGCCCCTAATTTCTTTTCGATGTCCTTAATGAATCTTACTAACTCACCCCTTTGGCCATGGAACTTTCGGCGAAAGTATTTTTTCAGATTTTCATTGTCCTTGTTGATATTGTTTGCATTCACGCCATTTCGTTTGTCCTCTTCCTCAGCCTGGGTGTTGTTGGGGAGGATTTTGCTGAAATTTTGTGTATTTTTGACTTGATCCTCATTCATTGATTTATAGAATTCGAGGTCTTCCTAAATTCTTTTTGATTTCTTCCATTTTTGAATTCGCAATACTATTCTTCTGATCCATGAGGCTGTTCGTTTCCTTCTAATATTATTTGCTGCTTGAAATCTAATTCTGCATCGCTCGCAAATTCTAGTTCCTCTAGTCGTTAATCTACATCAGCATTTGTATTTAGTCTTTCGTTTATTTGCGGATTGCCTCATTTTCCGCCTCTAACTATAACAACTTCTCCTATAAATTCGCCTTCATTATGTTCAGGTCAGTTTCACTGATGAACTGATGTATATAACCTTGAATTTTATTGAGCTTTAGTTAATTTGTATGATTTGCTTGGCTTGCCCTGAATAGCTGTTCTGAATGTTTCCTTGTTCGCAGTCTAATGAATGTTCTTTTCGCTTTTTTCGGGACCTTCAGCTATTTATCAAGTTATATAGCAAGCTGTTCTATTTTTAGTTATCTGAGCTGTCTATGAACCTCCTCGATATCACTATTTTATATTTAGGTTATCTTATTTAAACCCTTCAATAATTCATCCACACTTTGACTCCTTTTAAATTACTTTATATTGGCTTCTTGGTTTGTTTCCTTTATACAGTTCATCCTAAATTGCACTTGAATTTGCAACATTCAATTTTTACATTTCATTGCGTATAAGTATGATCCGAAGAGCTCTGGGGGCTCAACTAGGGTTGTGGGGCTTGCAGGGAGACTGGCCTGATTGATTTTTGAGTCCTGTCTTTAAAGGTCATCATTTTAGCTTTGACTGTATTTATTTGTTCTTTCCTGCGGATTGACTATTATATATTTATCGGGGTTCAAACCCTCGGACGCAAGGTTTTGTGATGGAAGCTAATTACTTGAAGCAACTCCCCACTCGATACTTAGTTTTTAAAACTAAGGTCGAGTGGTTACTGCGGATTGACTATATATATTTGTTCTTTCACACTCATAAGATCCCTCAATATAGTACTATTTTGCATTTGATCATGGCATAGAGTATTAATTAAGTTCTTCAGCTCATTGTAATTGTCTTTCAGTTTTGGCTCTATGTGAACTTTTCAATTGAATCTGACTCATTCTTCAAGTCTTTCATCTTTGATTCTGAGGTCATTAAGTTGATATTAAGATGGGGATAGGAAATGCCCCTCTCTGTGCCATGTATATGCTAAAGATGCTTACTTATCACTCTCTAATACCGCCTCCCCCGAAATTTTATATTGATTTCTTGCTAACAATTATGGATTCAATTGCATGAGGACCTACTATGATTCTCTATTAAAGATATTTGATCTATATGGGAAAGATTTATAATTTCGTTGATGCTATTGGACTCATTTTGCCCGAGAGTGGAAATAGTGTCCTTGAGGAGATCTGTTTCACCTTAAATAAACATGAGAGCCTCTACTAACCTCTTGAAATTGTTTTCGAGTCTATTTTCGACGAGAGTAAAGCCAAAAAAGTTACTATATTATGCCTGTTGTAGTATTTATTTCTTCTTCGTTTGGTATTCCATTTGCATCTAATTATAATTAATTTAATTCTTCGGATATTAAATTATGTTTAGCATAATTTTTATTATTGGCCCACTCGACGCTAAGATTTAGTCTCTGAGACATGCAAATTCAAATACTAACAACTTTTGTGATATTAATAAAAATGTTAAAATCAGGCTCACGGAAGGCCTATGCCTTCTTAGACTACTTCACTATCTAGTCCAAAAACCCGTAGACCTGCGAAACCATCTTGCGCGACAACTGCAACGACAACCTCATCCTCATGAAGGAAATCTACTCGACAATGTATCATGGCAACTATGATCACAGTCGAGAATAGTTCGAATATGAAGAGACCCTTCGCACATTAAATCGGCAAAAATAGCTCAAGCATGAGCAATTGCTCGGGCTGCTGGACTACTACGAACAACAAACCAATAATAATGCGCTTTCCCAGAAACTAGGGTCAAATAGCAAAAAGAGCATTCACAAATTCGTGCTGTTTTATGAGTACTGTGGCTACACCATGCACGATTAGTACCTCAACAGGAGCAAAGAACGGACTAATTTTGGCTAAGTCTAGCTTTGGAGCATTGCAACCAGCCTAATATTCGGCCTATAGTACCTGCAACAGCACAATATTGGCCATGGCAGCGTGTCCTTGCATGATTTGTATCTTAATGAATTCGGTCTGGTCAAGATCTGTGACTCCACACTCGCGACGGCAACTCCTATGTCCCTCAACTATGGATACTTCTATTCACCAGAGATGATCAATATGCTAGCGAATGAACAACGTGTTGCGAGTTGTTCGAGATATAAATATGGATATGAGTAAGAGTAAAGAGAATCGGAAGGCATTGATATATTCAAATCAGATGTCTTCTCTTTTGGCTGCCTCCTTCTACAGCTTTCCCTCATGAAGAACATCACCAATCGCATATATAACTACGAAGATGCTAGCATCGATTATCAGGTATTGGAAGAGCTTTACGAGTAGCTCATAAATTAGCACTAATACTCAAACTAATATGCTGAACTAATCAGGACAACACTGGCTTTTTCGCCATCAGATCGTCCTGATTTCATCGCACTGAAATCGCATATTTTCGATCTGCTGAACATTAATCAGGAAAATGAAGAAGATCTGAGCAATGATGGGAATATGAGTTTGAATATTTGGTCTATTTCGGAAATGGTGGAGGCAATAGGCTGCAATCCGATGCAGAACAAAGCGACCAATTCTCATATGCGCAAGTCGATTGAGGAGAATATATCTGTTTCACGCAGGAATCATGTGATGACGGCTTCCATCCAGAGCAATCACAGCAAGAGCAATGGCCCATCCAAAATGCAAGAGTCACTCAAAAAATTGGAGCAAATCTGCGTATCCAACGAAGAGCTCTATAGTTTTAGCAACACTTATGCATGCAATACGCCTCTGGCTGCCTCTCTAAGCAAGCCCATATAGAATACTGTTTGCCACAATCGTCTGCAATCTCTTGGTGTCAATATGGCAAATATGCAAAACTTCAATATAGCCAGTGTACAAATAAGAAACGAGCAACCCACTATAACCATCCCAAATGTCAAGTACAGTATATGTGAAGAATGTTTCGAAGTAGCAACAAAATTCTCACCAACTACATATAAGGCAGAACTCCCAAATACAGCTCGCCAGTCAGATGATGAATCAGGTCAAGGGAGTAGCTGCAAGATTAACTAAAGTCAATAGAAGCGGTACTACCATTTCGGTAATTATAATGAGTGCTATACTGACTCAGCTTTCCTGCAGATGATGAGGCAAGAGGTCGACAATATTATGCATCATCGCGAACTAAAAAGAAAACATGCGACTCCTATGATGAATAATAGCATTAACATACACTCTCTCAGGAACTGAGCCATCCCTTTGACTGATTTCCATTTTAGAATTGAAGCATATCATTCAACTTTATCATTCAGCAATATGCGCTATCCTGATGCTTAATACGATATGTTGTAAATAAATCAATAGTCCAAACAGATTTCATTTTTATGCAGTAACTGGTTGAGCTGCTCACAGAAGATCTTCATCCCCACTTCAAAATCAGAGACTTTGTTGGTTGAGATTTAAATTTGACTCCAAGCCTTCTTGTGGTTGCCCACAATATCGAAGATCGATTTTATTATAATGTCAGCAGGGCCTAGTTATTTGGAGTAAGGCAGTACCAGAGTTTGTAAATTGTGTTTCACCTTCTTCAAGCTTGGGAACATATTTTTGAGGCAATGTGGAAGATCTGAGTCCTTATCTACTTTCATGAAGCCGAGAGCTTTGAAATTATCCAATCCCACGCACTTTTGGCAGTAGGTGGTTCCCGTGCTGCTTATTTCACTGCCTTTGCTCTGCAGCTTCTTCCGGTAATCGAACTTGAATTCGTTGACGATATTGCCAGGATATATACTGAATGCGAAATCCCTATAAGGAATGATCAAAACATCCGCAACATGGTCAACGATCTTCCGACAGGTGAAGCTTATCTTAGTCTACATTATATAAATGGAAATTTCGGGCCAACATCTTAGGCCATGAGGTTTTACGATTACAATATTCTCGATTTGCTCGGAGTGACTATCAGATTTAGGGCCTGATGCATTTTTTAAGCTGCTGTTCTTTTCTTCGATCTTTTATTATGCTTTCTCATTGTTTTGAAATTCTTTTCGATTTTGATTGTGGTATCCATCTCGATTTTGATTATTGAAATTATCACGGTACCCATCTCTGTTGTTGTCTTTATTGTCTCTAAAGTTGTCTCTATAGTTGTCTTTATTGTCTCTATTGTCTCTATTGTCTCTATTGTCTCTATTGTCTCTATTGTCTCTATTGTCTCTATTGTCTCTATTGTCTCTATTGTCTCTATTGTCTCTATTGTCTCTATTGTCTCTATTGTCTCTATTGTCTCTATTGTCTCTATAGTTGTCTCTATTGTCTTTATAGTTGTCTTTATTGTCTTTATAGTTTTCCCTATTATTATAAGCTCCTCTACCCCCTCTGCCCTCACCTCTGCCTTCGCCTCTACCTCCTCTACCTTGATTATTATTATCAGATTGATAATTGTAATACTTAGCCTTACCATCCTGATTTTTTTAATATTTGTTAGTTTCTGTTGCTTAATAAGTGTTCCAATTCTTACCTCTACCTCCCTCAGTATCCTTTTTTTTAAAGGCTCCCCCTAATATTTGGTAATTATTATAATTGCTTCCTCCATATTCTCTGTTTCTATTGCCCTATCTATTGCCCTATCTATTGCCATCTCTATTGCCATCTCTATTGCCATTGTTATATCCATAGTTTACATTTGATTATCGATTTTAACGGTTTCCCCGACGGCCCCCTCTGCCTCCGCTCTCCTCTTGGTCAGAGTTTAAATTTGAATTTCTATTTCCCCTGACATTTTGATTGGGCTCTGGCTTTTTTTATTCAACTAAATCAAGCCAGCTCGTATCAATGGATTTCGACTAATCAGCTTCTATCTCTTCCCCAATAGTTATTGTCATCGAAGTGGAAATTTGATTATTATTTTAATTACTGCTCTCTGCACCTTTTGTTTAAAGCTACGTCTAAATGCCTCGATTTGCTCCTCTGTCTGTGCCTCGATTTGCTCCTCTGTCTGTTCCTCTGTCTGTTCCTCTGTCTGTGCCTCTGTCTATACCTTTATCTGTGCCTCTGTCTGTGCCTCTGTATGTGCCTCTGTCTGTGCCTCTGTCTGTGCCTCTGTCTGTGCCTCTGTCTGTGCCTCTGTCTGTGCCTCTGTCTGTTCCCCTGCCTGTGCCTCTGCCTCTGCCCGTGCCCCTTGCTCTTCCGGTATCCCTGCCTGAACCGTTGTTGTATGCTGCTCTATTGCCTCTATTGCCATTTTGAGCCACTTTGGGCTCGTCAATATCAATGCACCAACTATTGTCGATATCTTGTTATGGCTATAAGTTTGATGAATGGTGAGGTGGGGTGTCTTATCTGTTATTGATTATATTTGTGGAATTGTTGTCCTTGCTATCCTCCTTGTTTGCTCTATTTTAATTTCGGGGAGTGTCTTCTTGCTAAATATCGTCCCATGACGTACTGACTGGCTCTTACTCATATTTTTTTTATGTTTGGCCTCCATTGTGCCCATGGCGTGCCTGCGATTGCTGATGAATGCGTTACTCATTACTTCTGGCACTGTTTCTACTTGAGCCACCAAATGAAGGCTGATGGGCTGTTTCGGTAGCCTGCTATTATGAAGCAGACTATAGCTTTAATTAGGATGTATCTAGTTGTTGATGATTAGAAGCTATATTTTGTGGCTGCTTCGACATTCTCAATATGAATTGATAATGATAATAGTTATGATAATCATGATAAGTTGGAGTGAAGATATGCTCGAACAGTAATGCAGAAAATAACTGAGCAGTGACGTATGTTGCGAATAGATGAGTGGTGAGAGGACCCAAATTAGCAATATACTTAAATTGGCAGATCAATAATTTTATTATTTATCAGGATGTAAAAAATTATCACAAAATCTCTTAAAATTAAGATCCTCCAAGAAATAAGTGAACTTAACAGGAGTAATGCTGAATTTTCCGCCATGCTCAGGAAGCTCAACGATTTTGATCACTTCAACAACGAAACTATTAATCAGCGTATCGAAACCGTTCGTCTCGACCTCAAGGACAAAATTAGAAATCTATCAACCAACGTTGATCTGCTCTATCAGACCATCGATCAAAAAATCGCAATCATCCTCCGATAAATCAGCACCGAACTCCCTGAAGATCGTTATGCAGTATAGCTAAAGCTAGCCGTTTACAGCAGTAAAATCAACGAATTGGAGGAACGACATGCTGCCCTGTCCACCCGATATGAAGCAATCGCTACCCAAAACTAACAACTCAAAAACAAAAACGCCCTGCTCATTTCATAAATAGATTTGCTGGCCAAGAAAGGGAAAGATGTAACCAACGATTCCAACTAGTCGCATGAGAAAAGTAGAACGAATTCGAGGAAAGAAAGAGACGATGGGATATCCTATGAGAAAAGGCAGTCATAAAATGATCTCACCTTTAATCAAAAGCCTTTCATTAGCTTTAGTGAAAGGCACGATCCGAATTATAAAACGATAAAATCTTAACAAAATTCGTTTTCTTCAGTGCTGCAGAGAGAGAGGAATGCGACTGAGGGTCCGCTTGAAGAGAGTTATCAATTTGGCTTCGGCTGTCTTCCAAAAAAAACGAGCAACAAAGATGGCGAGCACCCAAATCAGTTTGGGAAATGCAGCAGCAACGCCCCCCACCCACCCCAAAACAGATTGAAGCAAGGCCAAGATCAAACACATCGGCTATAATTTTTAATGAATAATTTGCGTGAAGCCCATGAAACCACGCAGACGAGCTAGAGAAGTTTCCTGCACAAAAAGGAAGTGTCTCATGAAAAAAGCGCTTTATCCCGGGAAATAGTAAAAAAGTACATGATATGACTAATGTTTTATCTAGTGCAATTACTAACGCACTACTCTTACTCTCATCATTGTATCGAAATGCGATCTCCCAACAATGTCATTTAACATATTTTAATCAGCTTCTAATCTAAACCACATATTTTGCAAATAAAGTTGAATCAATATATTATAACACATTTTAATCTTAACATCAATACTTAATCAATATTCAATATTGAAGCACTAATAATTTAACATTTAATTTATTACATTTAGTTAACTTTAGTTAACACATTTAATTAACACATTTAGTTAACACATTTAATTAACACATTTAGTTAACACATTTAATTAACACATTTAATTAACACATTTAATCTAATAGACTCACTTCTAGGATATGTGCTGTATATATGCGAAACTAGAGTATCTTTGTGTAGTTGACCACTAAAGTCTGTATAACTTCAGTTTGCCTAGAACAATTAATATTTTCATAAGAACTACAAGAATACGAGACTCAGTTTTTGCAATACTGAAAGAGTTAGCATCGAACAAGTATCTTTTTCAAGTATCTACTTTCGATGCCTATCCGAACGATGGCGATTGCTTCTTTCTCGTTCGAAATATTCTCTGACACTCTCGAGCACTATCTACCACTATCTACCACTCTCTAGCACTATCTACACTCTGTAGCCAACACTTCAGAGGAAAGTACGGATTATGAATATAAACACATAATTGGAATTAATGAATATATAAATTAATGTTAGATGTAGATAGTAAGCATGGGAGGTGGAATATAATAATATTGCAATAAAGATCAACGTGAGTTTTTGGTTCAGTGTCTTTAACTGGGTAGGTGGACTAAGATCAATGGGACTCAGGACAGATTCGGCAACCATCCATAAGCATGCATGATATTTTATTGAAGGAGGTGCTACTCTTCAGGTTTCTGATCGATCCAGGAGTCAGAAAGAGTATCTTCAGCCAATCGATAATCTGAAATGCTGGGCACTTCTTATCGTACATCGTATTTGCTCAATTATTTAGATGGAGTCAGCTGCTAAATTTCAATCTGATAGGGTGTGAGAATGGGTTCTGCAGAGAGTTGATGTGGGACAGGTTGTAGTTGCGGCTATGGGTGGGCAGTTGCTCAGGGGTCATCAGGGAACAGACAGCCGAGCCCTCACTCATAGTCACTATTTGGTGGACCAACAGCTCGCTCATCGATTGTGTAGATGGCAACTTGCATCACCATCCATAAATATTGATTATTCACCTGCTCTAATTTCATCACATATCATATAATATCATATGACATTTTATTCAATTATCTTTACTCATCATCAACTATCCAGTATCCACTATCTGATGATAAATAATCCACTATCCATTGGGGTTGGGGTTGGGGTTGGGGTTGGGGTTGGGGTTGGGGTTGGGGTTGGGGTTGGGGTTGGGGTTGGGGTTGGGGTTGGGGTTGGGA
>NW_028282808.1:0-14759 GCF_059751285.1 Brachycentrus maculatus
TAAAAGTAATCAAAGAAGGTGGATTTTTTTACAAGGTAGGTAATTAATTCCACAGTCTGGCCGCTTGGACAGAGAAGAAATTACTGAAGAATGATGTGTTATAGCGAGGAATGGAAAGCGTTCTTGCATGGGAAGAACTAATTGATAGACCATGATCTAAGAGGTATGTAAAGTTTTCAGCACGATATTTCGGTACATTGGTGTTGCGAAGAATATTATAAAATAGCGTGAGAGATTGAAGATTTATGCGCTAGTTGAAGTGAAGCCATTTTAGTTCTGTGCTAGAAGGTTATACATGGTCATATTTTTTTTAATTGAAAATGAAACGAATGCTATGATTTTGTAGACGATCAACGTTCACGTCAGTGTAGCAAATGTTAGCAAAGCATATGAAAGATAGAAGTAAAGATAGATGTACGGATGAGTCCGAAAGGAAACCAAGAGCTTCTATACCGAATCTGGGAATGTGGCTGGAGCTTTCAGAGTGTACACACGCGTATACTGAGGAACAGCGCGCGCTTGTTATGCAAATGGATCGATGCACTGATAAGCCTTCTTCATAAACACCTGCGGAGGATATGCCTGTAGTATGCGGGCAGCAGCCGCGCCTTGGGGGACGCCTTTTGTGTGTCGCACTCGATAATTTGTTACACTTGTCACTCTGAGGGCGGTTCTAAAGGGTGAATTTGTCCCGCTGTCTGTGGGCTGGAACAGCATAGAGGCTGTATGTGATGCACCGTTAGATACTACAGTTGAAAGATGATCGCTATTTAAGTTATGACAGATATGATATTACCATTCCCCTTTTAGGGTAATGTAAGGATGCAATAAGGATCTCAAAAGGATAATAATAACACCTTATGTTTGTGTATTATATTATTCACATTTTGAAACGCGGTTCGTGGGAATGTCGTGCAATAAAATTGATATATCATCACTCTCTTATCATTCATCGTTCACTGAGTAAAAACACAATTTTTGAAGTGGTATTTATTACACAGTACCTACGATGAATGACACTCCGATATGATGAATGATCGATAAGGAGACTCCTGACCCAGCCGCTTTTATCTATTTGACATGCTTGATCATGCTAAGTTTTCCTCGGTCTTCTTCTGCTCCTTTTTCCAACTATATTCACCTCATAAATTTGTTTTGCCCTTCTTTCATAACTCATTCATTCCACATGTCCAAACCGTCTCAATGCACCTCTTAACTTTATCAAAATTATTTATTTTAGTTTTGCATTCTTTTCTCATTTCACAAACTAAGTAAAATGGACAATATATATGTAATATAATAAAATAACAAGTACCTATATAGTTTTTCTCACATTTTTAGTTTTTCTCACATACCAGTGAACGGGTTTTATCGTTACCGACATCACCAGATCGGTGTCGTCATCATCAGATGTCAGTAGCGATGAAACCCGGTCACTGATCAAATAAAATAAATGTGGAAAAAACTATATAGTAATTACTTTATCATAAAAAATGCAGTTCCACTAAGAAAAACTTAAATCGAATAACTTTGAAAACTTTTTTAAAAGCTCTGAGTTTGCCGTGAATAATTTTACAAAGAAGATAAAGGAAGCTTTATTTAGTCACTCAGCAGAGATTAAAAGAAAATACACTCAGGATTTAAAGCTCCGAAATAACAAGACTAATTCTTATTTATCCAAGTCCCCTTCAGAGGTGGCACCGTAATACGACATCTGACATTATGAGCTTTTAACGCCGCATTGTTCCTCGACTCTTTTTGTTTCAACACATCGTGCGGTCCGACTGCGGACGAGTGGGTGTCTAAGGCCAGATGGGGCTACCTGCCATCCTTTATATCAGGCTTGGCCAACCCAAATTTGCTCCTCGGGACGCATAAATAACCTGAAATTTTCCCAAGGGCCGCACATAGACATTAGATCTTTTTTTTATAACAACGAATTTCATATTATTTTTTGACATCTCATCAAAGATGAAGAAGAAATGGAAGTCTTGGCATTTATGGGACGACCGTCGTAGGCTGGTTTAAGTGTACACTTTACACACGTGTGATATTCACCAATTGTACCCATTATTGACAACCACACTACTAAATTCTTGGAAGTTCTATAGATATATATGAACCAATTTAGAAACCTTGTTCTTGAATCACTAGAACTTCGCTAGAGACATCTATTGGTGAGATGTAAAGAAGCTTTTTATATTAGTATGTGAGGTCCGAATCCTGGATTACAATCACACACATTAATGTAGTAACGTAGTAACGCCAAAATATCATTTTCATTTTTATTATTTTAGCTCATAATTTGACCAGTTACTTTATTTACAACATTTTGAGTGTGTCCAAATACTTGTTCACAAATCTAAATTATCTCCAATTATAGGACTTATTTTTCATATATTTTTTTTTAACATCTCATCAAAAATGAAGAAGAATATGGAAGTATTACATTTTCTTCATCTTCTTTGATGAGATGTCAAAAAAATAAAATGAAAAATAACTCCTATAATTGGGTATAATCCAGATTTGTGAACAAGTGGACACACTCAAAATATTGTAAATTTCATACGTATTCATTTTTTGTAAGTATAATAAATAATTTGAATGTAGAGGTAAACAAAAATTTTAATCAGGGTAATTGTGAAAAAAAAAAACATTACTATGACCAGATGTGAGAAGAAAATACACATTGAACCAACAAAAATTGTATTCGTATAGTAATATACATTTTGAAAAATTTTATCATTTGAAATTGTTGATAATTACACATAAATCAAACAATATTACCAATTTTATTTGAAATAAAACCAATTTATCAATGGCCACTCAGAGCAAGATTTGAATTTATTTTCGTTTACCTTATTTTTCTTAATCTATTTCAATAGTTGAAGTCGCACACCTTAACTGGTTTTCGAGATTTTTCGAGATCTCCTTAAATTGGCAATGCTAAAGAGCGTGCGAACGGATATAGTTCACTGTTTTAATAACAACGTGCGTGACATGGCTTACAGATAATACTTGATCGCAGAAATTTTGTTGATGTAACAAACCTTGTATAACAAATATATCACTGGTTTAAAAATATACTCTTCATACATGAAGGGCCGCATGCGGCCCGCGGGTCGCAGGTTGGCCACCCTTGCTTTATACCATATATTGTTTCAAGGATTTTTTGTCCGACCCAAATGGTTGGGTCCTTCTTAGGTCTCCTTTTGTATACCTGCTAAATACCTCAGATCGTCGAGGATCTCTCAATTTATGACTTAGTTTTTTTGCGGAATCCTCCTGGCCTCATCATTGGACAAACTGGGTATAATTAATTAAAATCACGAACAGAGTCCTTTGTTAGATATGATAATTAGAAGACATTATTCTTCTTAAGAATGCTTGGGTCCATTTCTGGAGCGGCTCACGAATGTTTGCAAAAAACTTAGGTGGACCGAATGGAACTTTTATAAAGCTCTCTGCATACTTGCGAGAAAGCTTCGCATAGCCAAATAATTTGAGTAGAGGAGCATATTGTTTCAAATGACAGGTGCGGTAGCGTAGTTGGGAAGACGCTCGACTACGAATCTGGCGTCGTGGGTTCGATTCCCGCCAAGTGCAAAATAAATTCAAGAAATATTTATTTTCAATCGGTCTGGGTGTTTGTGATGTATTTTTTACATATACCTTCCCTATCCTTACTATCCTACCTGCAGAAAAGGCTCTTATAGAGACTTTGTGGGTTTTTCCTTTTAAAAAAATTGTAATAAATTGGTTATAAATTTGTAATATTCCATTATAACAGAACAGTGTCCGTCGATGGTTACTTAACATTGGAAGGGACAAGGTGGAAAGTGAATTAATTAAAGTCCAGGTGTAATTATCACACTAAAAAACCTTAAAACATAAATTATTTTTGTATCTCCTGTATGTTATGTTTATAATCTAATCATTAAAAAAAATACATGTATATTAAAAATTTAAAAAAAATATATATAAACTTGTATTACCATGTTAGTATTCGGCTCAACACAGGCCATGCCTAAAGAGCCGTAATACGTATAATAAATGTGTATATGAAATGAATATGTATATTGAATGTATCTATGTATTATGAAAAAAAAAAAAAAATAAAAAAAAAAAAAAAAATAATAATAAAAAAAATTCATTTAATGATTAGGCAGTCACTTTATGGTAAAACCTATCCATTTTAAATTTAAATTATAAAGAAACAAAGAGTAAATAAAAATAAGAAACAGCTCGTACCTCTTGTTCATTGATTAAATTTAAAATTTAGTGAAAATTCTAGAGATTCATGTACAATATTGTTCATGGTTCATATATATGTATATAGAATTTTTAAGAATTTGAGTAGTGTCGTTGTCAATCATGTTTAGAATTGGTGATTTTTACAGTGTGTAAAGTGATCACTTATACCAGCCTATGACTTCTTCTTCTTCTCTATGCCAGAGAACTTCACTAGAGACATCTATTGGTGAGATGTAAAGAAGCTTTTTATTAAGCAGAAACTCTTATATTAGATTCTAGTGATTCATGAACAAGGTTTCTAAATTGGTTCATATATATAGAACTTCCAAGAATTTGAGTAGTGTGGTTGTCAATAATGGGTAGAATTGGTGAATGTTACACGTGTGTAAGGTGATCACTTAAACCAGCCTATGACGGTCGTAAGCCCCGTAAATGCCCAGACTTCCATATTCTTCTTCATCTTTGAAGAGATGTAGAAAAAAAATGTTTTGATTACATTCTGCTTAGCTTTTGTAAATTAAGTCTCCACCATGACGCAGAATTCGATTACTACATTTTTATTTATGTATTATTTTTTGACATCTCATCAAAGATGAAGAAGAATATGGAAGTCTGGGCATTTACGGGGCTGACGACCGTCATCGGCTGGTTTAAGTGATCACTTTACACACGTGTAACATTCACCAATTCTACCCATTATTGACAACCACACTACTCAAATTCTTGGAAGTTCTATATATATAAACCAATTTAGAAACCTTGTTCTTGAATCACTAGAACTTCACTAGAGACATCTATTGGTGAGATGTAAAAAAGCTTTTTACTAACCAGAAACTCTTATATTAGTATGTGAGGTCCGAATTCTGGATTATTATCACACACATGAGAAACGCCAGAAAATACCATTTTCATTTTTATTATTTAAGCTTATAATTTGACTAGATAATTTATTTACAACATTTTGAGTGTGTCCAAATACTTGTTCACAAAATCTGGATTATCTCCAATTACAGGAGTTATTTTCATATTATTTTTATATTATCTTTGATGAGATGTCAAAAAATAATATGAAAATAACTCCTGTAATTGGAGATAATCCAGATTTTATTCATGTACATGTGAGTTATTTATTAGTTTAATATACCTGCATTTGATTAAAGTGTACATTTATTTTGACTAATTAACCGAACGATTAAACCGGTGAATAATTACCCCCGCTCTAAGGTACAGCATTTCGAAGAAAAGAAATAAAACACACACTTGTTTGTATAATATTAAGACGTGCACCGACTTTGCGTCTTGTATTCTTTGTGTTGGGATAAAATCTCGGCCATTAATTAACTTCCAAGTTATGCTTTCAAGTTTAATTAAAAATCCGCCCCGGTTTGGTCGTTTCGCATTCATCTCATCATCCTGTTTATAAAAAAAAGTTCGTAAAATATTTAAGATATACTGTATACCTCCGCCGATAAGGAGCAGGGTGAATGAATTCCAGGATTCGTGATTCAGGACTTTAGCTTGAAATTGTGCTTCTTTATCTTCTTACCTGTAACGTATATCATTCCTGTGTTGTGTCATAATTTATTTAAAAATATTACATGTAAGTCACATATCGCTCACTCCTTTCAACAACGCCTTATATAAAAAAACTAGATTTTTCAGGAGATCGGTTTTAAAGTTTAAGAATATAATAAAATGTATTAAAAATAATTATTAAGGCATTTATTGAACTTTTTACCATGCAACAAATCTTTTTAGGTTAAACCTGAAGGTTTTTTGTCAATTTGAAAAATATTTAGGATATTTTATGTATTAATTTTAAATCAAACACAGATTTTTTGAGTCTACTGAGTCGTATTTTATTAAAAAAAAAACACATAAAAAATTATATTGTGACAATTGTTTCGCCTTGTTAGGGCATTATCAAACGAATTCATTATCAAAGACATTCGTTTGATAATGCCCTAACAACGCGAAACAATTGTCAAAATATATTTTTATGTGTTTTTGTTAATTAAATACAACTTAGTAGACTCAAAAAATCTGTATTTGATTTAAAATTATGTAATACATAAATTAAAATGGAGTTCTACAAATTAAACGCCAAATCAATAAATAAATTAATATTTAGGATAATTAAAAAAAATGTTAAACAATACTTTTTCTTCAAAATGCAAAAAAACACTTTTTGCCCTATAGCGGGTAAATATTCAGTTAAATATATGCCGCTTTTCCTGGGATATAGTACATTTTCTGGGCATTCCGAAAATATGCACAACTGAAAATTAACGATTTTTGATATATGACGTTGTTGAAAGGAGTGAGCGATATATAATATTCCCGATAAGTGATTTATATGACTCATTTTGGGATACGGTATTGAGGTTAACAAAACTATTACTAGAAAATAATGCATGACATAATACATTATAAAAATAAATTAACGAATATTTTGTCATAGGTAACAAATTGTACATTTTAATAGCTATTGATTCAGTTTAAAATTTGTGGAATAACATTATGAAAATTTATGAAATTTGGTGACAAAAACCTCAAGAATATTATATGAGATGAAATTTTATTTATTTATTTAAACATATCACAAACATAAGTCACATGTATAATATTCCCGATGAGTGATTACCATTACTCATTTTGGGACATGGGATTAAGGTTAACAAGACTGAAAAACAAATAAGAAAACACAAGGCAAAATGTAAAATACAAATCAATAAAAGGTGCAGTAAATATGTTTTGTCCGTCTCCGTAGTGTAATGGTCAGCATGCTCGGCTACCGTTCTGGAGGTCCCGGGTTCGATTCCCAAGGGGGGTAAAATAAATATAAGTGATTTTTTCACAGTAATATTTATTCAATATCACCATGAACTGGTACCTGAAGCGGAGGGCTGATCACCCTTCCTTCATGTGTAAAAGATCAAGATAACACTGCGTTTATATGACACAGTGCCCTATGCACCATTGGGGTGCGGATAAGGGTTTTATTATTATTATATTATTAAATATGTAGGCATATAAAATAAACATAAGATAAGAAGCATATTTAAAGGAGAATATAAATAATCACCAACATAAATACCATTTTTTTATAGATTTGGCGTTTAATTTGTAGAACTCCATTTTATTACTTCACATGTTACAACTATCACTTGAACCTAGAATTGTATAGCTATATAAGGACCCTCGGTCCATTTAATTTTCACATTAGTTTGAAAATGCCTTAACAAGGCAATTTTTTTTTAATAATAAAAAAGACAAGTTTGTTTTTAAAATACTTTTCCATAGAGTATTTTTTCAATAAATTTTCGTCCGCCTCCGTGGTGTAATGGTCAGCATGTTTAGCTACCGTGCTGGAGGTCCCGGGTTCGAATCCCAGGGGGGGAGGTGAAAATAAATATTAGTGATTTACCCTAGACTGGTTCCTGAAGCGCATGAGTGATCACCTTGCCTTCATGTAAGTAATGATCAAGATAACACTGCGTCAATTTGATGCAGTGCCCTATGCACCATTAGGTGCGGATAAGGGTTACAAAAAACATTTTTTCAATAAATTTATTTTGAATCCCTGACTATAAAAAGTAAGGTAGCTGATTTCTTTTGGTTACAGGCAATATATTGCAAGGACCTTACTCCAAATTTAGTGCTGCTTATCCGCTCCACGTGTATTTTAATATGAATTCAATGAATAATGTTTATATTGATGAATTTATCTGTTACAAATCGGTTTGGTGTTGCTGTAAGTCGTTATAAATATTATTTAAATAATTGTATTTTTTCTCATATGTTGGGAGTATTTCTAAATTCGAAATGAATTCCAGGACTCAGGATGCAGGGCCTTTGCTTGAAATTATACTTTTTTTTATCTTCTACCTGTAACGATTATCGTGCTTCAAATGGACTTTTGTTGTATTATAAAATTAACCCGACATAAGTCATTACCTTCTTGGTTTTAAAAATGCCTTCTGTCTTTGACTACCCTTCGTTATCGGGGCGCAATCTTTATCGACGAACATTACTTTTAAAGGCCTAAGACCATTTGCATGAAAAAAAAAGGTTTTGTTAAAATATTTTTTTGAGACATTCATGAGACATTTTTTAATGCATAGCAATACCTTATTTTTTAAACGTTGGCCATATAAGATAGAATCCCATTGTTTATATGCATTCACAATATTTGCAAAACTGGAAAATAATGCATACCGTATTCTTCTTCTTCAAACCCTTATCCGCACCCTAATGGTGATAGGGAACTGCATCATATAAACGCAGTGTTACCTTGATCGTTAACACATCAAGGAAAGGAGAAAATGCTAAGGATAGTATTACAAAAGACTACGTTCGTGATTTATCTAACTAGGTATAAGTGTGTTTTGTAGAACAAAAGCATTAAATAACCATCACGCCGCTTCCAGCAGGGGTGGGCAGAGAGAATATAAAGCCACATTGATCTGTCTTTGCAAACAATCTTCGGATTTTCCACATGTATGCGTCTCCTCTTTTTTTAACACTCATCTGCACCCGATGGTGCATAGGGTACTGCATCATATAAACGCAGTGTTATCTTGATCGTTAACATATGAAGGAAAGGTGATGAGTCCTCCACTTCAGGTACTAAGGTCCAGGGTAATAATGAATAAATATTGGAGTAAAAAAATTACATTTATTTATTTGACCCCCCCTTGGGATTCGAACCCGGGACCTCCAGAACGGTAGCCGAGCGTGCTGTATACCTGTAAAAATATATTAATGAATATTTGTAATAGGTAACAGATCTTATATTTTAATAGCTATTGATTCAGTATTAACTTAAAATTGAAAAATTTTATGAGAAAAACCTAGAAAATGTTACAGTATCGAACAGATTAATTGAAATAAAACATTTTTTCTTCTTCGTATTTTCAACTTTTTTGAGATTTTATTTACAACACAGTTGTCATTTTGACGTTTACTTTTTATTGGATATATTACAGGTTATGTTAACACGTTTTTGAGATTGTTTAAGATATTCAACTCCCTTTTTCGTCATTTTAATAAAAGTTGTTAAGTTCTGATATTTTGAAGGTCCTTCAAAGATACAAGTAGATAAGCGGACATTTAAAGCGATAATGTCAAATATGTATGTATTTCAAAGTAACCATATCAAAACAAATATAAAAGGTTAATTTGGGTATAGCTATATATAATATCCGCCTTTATATTGTCAATATTGTCCGCCTCCGTAGTGTAATGGTCAGCACGCTCGGCTACCGTTCTGGAGGACCCGGGTTCGATTCCCAGGGGGGGTAAGAATAAATACGAGTGATTTTCTCACTGTAATATTTATTAAATATTACCCTGGACTGGTACTTGAAGCGGAGGGCTGATCACCTTTCCTTCATGTGTAAACGATCAAGATAACACTGCGTTTATATGGCACAGTGCCCTATGCACCATTGGGGTGCGGATAAGGGTTTTATTATTATTTATATATAATATTAAATGTCAGCATCATATTCCACACAAATATAAAAGTAGCTTTAAAAAATGCGACGCATGAAAGCAGATGTCCTGGAAAGGAAATAGTTCGGTTCACATCCTGCGATATCCTCAAATCGTTAATAAGGGATGAAATTCCAGCGTAATGGGGGATGAAACCTAATTCCTGCCGAACAATTTTAATTACAGTAATCGTTCGTAACTGTCGCGGCAGAGTGTAGAGTACCTACCTCTAATATAGTACCTAAGCCTCTTAAAGTGGCGTCAATGAGTCCGTGTGAAATTTTTCGTCTATTTTTTTGTTGTCGATGTTGGCGCCAAATAGATGCACCAAATTGGTTTTCAGTATTATTACACACGAACCGATACCATCGGAGACTGCAATATCTTGCTCCTACGGCAGTTTTAGTACAGCCTATGGTCATATTATTATAACTAGTCATCGTTTGTTTTCGCGACTTTGCTAAATTGACTGTCCGATTATATGGTCATAAATATTATGCTGTTCACATAAATATAAAGGAATTAAATTTTGAACAAATGTGATTTTAGTGCACCATTCACCGTGTTCTCGGCATTCACTGTCCATAATAAGATATTTTAAGGAAAATAAGCACACTTTGAATTGCTAAATGCTTTATCAAAGATGAAAAAGAATATGCGTTGATTAATAGTTTTTTTTGACAAAGATAATGAAGAATATGGTTGTCTGGAGAAAAATATGGAAATCTTTTTTATCTACATATGTTGAGAGGGTTTTCAGGCATTTCTCAGAATGTAATATATTCCGGGTTTGCGTCTTGCATACAAATAAAAAGGTCTCAGCTAAATAAAAGCTTGCTAAATCCAATCATAGATGGCTGCTGCGAACTAAATTACGGAATGTCATGAGATGATTATGAAAATGTCCATATAACAATGAATTTAAAAATTGTATAATGTAGTTATCAATCAAACTGATTTCTTAACCAGCCCATGACAGGTCGTTATCCTTGTAAATACCCTGATTTCTATATCATTCTTCATCTATGTTGAAATATCAAAAATTAAAAATAACTCCTTAGTGGAAAAACCCAGATTTGTAAACGAGTATTTGGACACACTTAAAATGTTTATGTTTACAATCTGAAAATAATATAAAAAGGTAAAAAATTGTTTCAATAAAAATGAATCATCCAATTAACTTAAGCCTTTTTAATATGCCTTTTGTGTCTTTATTTTTGTCTTTTTATGTCTTTTTGTTTTCTTAAAGCCTTTTTAATTTTTATCATAATGATGAATATCAAATATGTATAGCGTGTTTCCAATATAAGGGGTCACTACTGTACCATTTCTAGATCTGAACGGATGTAACGACAAACCCGACTCGTGAGAATTTATAGTGGGACTTACTGTAACTTATAAATTTATGATTGCAACCCTATTTCGGTAGTTCACGAGATCGAATCGAAATTCAAGCACTAATGGATTGAAGTCTACGACCATTACGATAAATAATATCTTCAACAAGATATTTTTCGAATTGGATGCAGTTGGCAGTCAATATAGAGTAGATGTTTTATCTTTAAAAGTAGCTCGTAGCTTGCCGATTTAATACGTTGCATTTTTGTTCAATTGGTTTTATACACTAGCCAGGAAAAATGGAAACCTCATTTGTACGAATTAAAATAGAAAACATGTGTTTTATATTCCTTCTTCTTCTTATTCTTCCTGGCTCCATCCCAACTTATTGTCTTCGTGGACTATTGGGGTCAGCTTTCCTCGTCTTCAGATTGTAGGTCCTTATATCATGGACAAGGTCACCTAGGCCATGCCTTTCATGGATGCTACAGGAATATAACGAAACACGTTATATGTCTGTTGCATCCATGAATTTTTCGGTCTTTCATTATAGATGTGTTCAAGTTCTTTAAATCCTATGTGCCCACATCATCTCAAATGCCTTTCAGACGAAAAACCTTGATATTGATATTTGTTACACTCGCGAATGCGTGTTAGCCTGGTTATATATATATATATATATATATATATATATATATATATATATATATATATATATATATATATATATATATATATATATATATATATATATATATATATATATATAAATGTATATATATATATATATATATATATATATATATATATATATAAATATATATATATATATATATATATATATATATATATATATATATATATATATATATATATATATATATATATATATATATATATATATATATATATATATATATATATATATATATATATATATGTTTATATATATAAAAGAAGTAGGAATCAAAATTAAATTTCAACAGCTGTCATTAATTTAAAAATATCACTGAATAAATTGTATGTTTATAGTTTTAGAAGCGTATTTAAATGAATTATTGCGTTGACCCAGAAACATGAGTTATTGGAAAATAAACGCGTTCGAACGTTGATTTCTTTTTTTTCCTCTAGAATTTAGACCTTAACATATGTGTGTTTCAATTACTGGACTGGTTCTGTTCAGTTGCTAGTTTTTTTTTTAGTTATTATTCATTAAAAACTGAAATCGCGCCCGAAGCAATATCGTGTAAATAAATATAATCATGTTGCAAGGTGGCTATTCTCATCCATTATCGATCCATAAAAGGATTGATGTGGTTAGTGCTCATCAATTTGTGGTACTCACATAATGATTGTATTTGGATATTTGTTACTACAGTACCTGACGAAGTCGTACCACTCAAATACCAGTCACACAGTGGTATGACTTCGTTAGAAATGAAACGTGGGGAGAAGAACCCAACAGCCCTTCATACTAGATGTCCTGAAGAGGAGTATATGGACATGGTTGGGACACGTCCTTAAAATGCCACCTGAGATCATTAAACTGTCATCTCTCTTCTTCCAACCCGCTAATTCCGGCGCTCCGGAAGACCGCTGATGACAATTCACCTACAGCGTCAGAAATTAAGACTCTTAGGAGCATATCTGGCAAAAGTCTACGAGATAGATTAAAAAAAAACCAGCATAAAATAAATTTGCAATATAGGAGATGTCGTTAGGCGGGGAAGGCAACGAAGAAAACAATGATATGCGCATATGAGGAGAATGGTAGAAAATGAAGACTCTAAGCAGGATATCTGGCGTGAGTCTACCAGATAGAATAAGGAAAATCAGGATTAGAGAAATATGTGAAATCGAAGATGTCATTAGATGAGGAAAGTGACAAAGTAGACAATGGTATGCGCATATGAGGAGAATAGAACCATCCTGATATCCCATATTGCACTGTAACGCCGACTCGAGAAAGACCACCAAAGAGATGGATGGACAGCTGGGAATCGACATCGCAGAAGGCTAATCCCTCTTCAAAATAAGCCGCACAACGGAGAAGAAGAAGAAGTGATAGTAAGAATAATAATATCAGTGATCTCTAAAATCGGGAGAATACAGTATCATATTATTTATTTGGTAATAATGGCTATGCCAGACGCCATTAACCCCTATTACAAACTATTATAACACACATGAGCCGGAACGTTCACAGCAAGTTTCCCTGACTTCACACATCGTTTCCCACTCTCGGGGGTGAAACCCGGAATACAATGACTTCTAATTAATTCTTCGCGGAGGAAGTGGGGGAATTAGTTCTAGATTCGGCAGGTGAACTTGTTGCCAGAGAGGTAGCAGCTAATTGCATTTTATGATATGAATTATCTCTTACGCTTTTCCCACAACCGAATATCATTATTTATGTACCTTGTTCACCAATCTATATTTCTCCACTTAATAATAAAACCCTTACCACACCCCAATGGTGCATAGGGCACTGCTTCATATAAACGCAGTGTTATCTCGATCGTTTACACATGAAGGAAAGGTGATCAGCCCTCCACTTCAGGTACCAGTCCAGTGTAATATTAAATAAATATTGGAGTGAAAAAATCACTTATATTTATTAAACCCCCTGGGAATCGAACCCGGGACCTCCAGAACGGTAGCCGAGCATGCTGACCATTACACTGCGGAGGCGGACATAAACTCTTTCTCCACTTAGTTAGGAGTTATTTTTAAATTTTACATCTCAACATAGAAAAAGCAGGATATCACTAATAACCTATCGTAGGCTTGTTTAATTGATCAATTTATACATTTAGCTCACTCCTTTCAACAACGTCACATCAAAATACTTGATTTTTCTGGAGATCGTTTTTAAAGGTTAAAAACATAATGAAATGTATTCAAAATAAATATCAAGCCACTTTTTGAACTTTTTACTATGC
The DNA here is from genome assembly GCF_059751285.1 of Brachycentrus maculatus. Lineage (NCBI taxonomy): Eukaryota > Metazoa > Arthropoda > Insecta > Trichoptera > Brachycentridae > Brachycentrus > Brachycentrus maculatus. The sequence continues at coordinate 14,031 of NW_028282808.1, forward strand.
AACAAATCTTTTTAAGTAAAACCTGAATGTTTTTTCTCCATTTGAAAAATATTTAGTATATTTAAAAAAAAATATATTGCACAATACCTTTTCTTCAAAATGCAAAAACACTTTCTGCCCTGTAGCGGGTAAATATTGGGTTAAAAATATGCCGCGTTTGCTGGGATATGGTACATTTTCTGGGCATTTCGAAAAGACGCAAAACTGAAAATTGACGATTTTTTATATATGACGTTCTTTAAAGGAGTGAGCGATTTGTGTAACTTTCATTATTCTGCCCATTATTGAACATAAAAATTTTAACCCCTAGAATGGTCTTCCATCTTCTTTCGTGTAAAAACGATACATGTTTCATCTTAATTTGATACACCTATGATAACAATAACAATATTTTAATATAATTCAGCTATGTAGTTTTTTCTATATATATTTTATTTGACCATTGATTGGGTTTAGTCGTTATCAGACTGGTGTGAGGCTAGAAAAATTTCCATGTTATATACACAACGAGGCAGGGTTTGAAAACCATTTAATTTTTTATGACAAAATGAATTCAAATTGAGCGAATTTAAGTAGTATATTTTTATAATAATTACATATAAATTATAAATAAATAAATAATCCTACACTGTAGATAAACTAACATACAGTGTTTTTTTTTGGACATCACTATTATTTTAATGGGAATATCCTCGAAACGCTGTATTCTGTAGTACCTACAGGTAATGA